>NC_072736.1:6453822-6573728 GCF_026930045.1 Uloborus diversus | reverse complement strand
CCTATTTAAGCTTAAATTATCAAGTAGGATTTTGGTTGAAAGTTGTAAAAAAATAAATCCTCTCCCTCCATTTCTTTTTCTTTTTCCTCTTCAAAGAAGGCCACTTTTGTGTCTATACTAATAGTAAAATTTGTGCCAAAAACTGAAATCTTGAGTCAAGAAATGTAAAGACTTCAAAGTGTACTTGCACTCATAAACCCACATCTCTTCTACTTATTATAAACTTGTTTTATCACAAAACACGTGTCAGTTTTTCAGTTCCTTTTTTTTCTCGCAAATTTGTACATTGAAAAACAGTGCTGTATACTTTTATACTCTTCATATTTATTTCAACATATACATTTGAGCAGTGTTTCGTAAGCCTGGTCAAAAAGCAAAATTTTGAAATAGAGCTAGGCAAATGTAAAAAGATTCAATTTTTTCTTTTTCCTTTCTTTCTTTCTCTCTTTTTTTTTTTTCAATTCAGCTCAACTGGATTATGAGAACATGAAATTGTCGAATTATGTTTATTTAACCATTTTTCTTTGATGTTTACCTTAGAATCAACAAACCAAAGCTACAGCAATAAAAACATTATTTTGTTTGAAATTTCATTAAGTCAACAAACTTTATGAACAAAGCATAATATAATTCACTTGGGTGCACGTAGTGTTATTTTATTTCTAATAATTCCCAGTAATATTTTTTGCTATGTACTTAAACATATTAAGATTTTTATTAAATTACGCAAATTATTGTTCATCTGTCATAAAGTTCTTACAAAAGTAAAACACAAAGAATAAGAAACAAAATGTTCTATTGTTGAGTTGCCATTAACGCTAATTAAAAATGCATTTGCATTCCAGAAAAAGTATTTTTATTCTCGGCATTTATTAATTAAATAGAGCCTTAATCTGTCGTCTTCTATGTATAATAATGTTTTTTTCTTTGTATTTTCCCTCCAAAAATTCTGCCTAGAATGAATTTTGGCGCGAAGAAAATGAAATGCTAAAACTTTGGGCTCTGATTAAGAAAAGATCAAGCTGTGAACAAAATTATAAGCGATCACACTGTAAGCAATTAGTTTTTTTTTTTTTTTTTTTTTTTGAATTATTGCTAGAACTCTAAATACCTTTTCTCGTTTGCTGGAGAAATGTGATATTGTTAAGTTCAATAGTTATTTTGGAAGTAGCATGCGGCAAATTTATTTGTATAACGCGATTTATCTCTCCTTTGCAGAAAAAAAATAAATAAATGATAAATTCATCTTTCGCCTTGTAAGTAAATGACTTGCTCTTCTTATGATGCAGAGTAAATATGCCAAACTTGTGACTCCACCTAATAATGTCATCGGCTCAGCATAGTACCGGGTGTTCAATAAGTAATGATTCATTTAAATTAAAAAACTATTTTTTTTCTATCACAAACGTCGAGGGAATCGAGGGAAATGAGTGTGCAGATGTCTTTGCAAAGGAAGCACGTGACCAGGATCAACCTCTAACAGCCACCTTCACAGACGTTAATGCTGTTGCCAGGTGAAGGATCTACGATCAGCTTTTCAACAAGGCAACAATCCCTGACCTTCACTGCCCAAGAAACCTCTCTTCTACCATAGCTAGGCTACGCACTGGACATTTCAAGGACATGAAGATATTACCAGCTAATAATAAATCCTATCCCATCTGCAAGCACTGTCCCCATTTACAATTCACCACTGATCATGTTTTTAATTGTCAGGCCATTATTCGCTCCCTCTTCCAACTTGGAGCACCACCAATTGAATTCCTGTACAGCCATCGGGCTCCAGAATTAACATATCTTGTTATCAAGACTTTTGGAGACATCTAAACCTTTCGTACTCTGCACGTCATTAGACACGACAACAACAACATCACAAACGTTTGAAGAAGTACTCCCTTTGTAAGAAACAGTTGCCACTGTTTTCAGGCAACGGGTCAATAAAACATATGAGGAGGTACGTCCTCTGTACTATGAAACTACGGAGAAAACAGTCACCAATCTAACAAATCATCCTGATCTAACCCCCCCCATGACTTCTTCGCTTGTGGTTGCATCAAATCTCTTGCGTACGCTCTTAGAGTCACAAATCTGCATTAGATGTGTGCAAGAATTTTGAAAGAAGTCAGCAGCATTACTACTGGTCAAAGGATATGCTTCGCTCCGTGGCGGAATGTTGGTCACAGTAACTTTGACATTTAGGGTTAACATGTTAAACTTAATTAAGTTCTTGTGTCGTCGCCTCAGAGCAACATTAAGATATAAAATACCAGGAATTACAGTGGGATATTCTACTGTTTCTTTCAGACGACGATGCATATTTTTTCCCTTGTTCTATGCATGATTCTTTTTTTTTTTTTTTGCAAAAGCACTTGATATTACATCATGGACTTTCATGTATCGCAGATACATGAGATTGGAGATAAAAATTGAATTAAAGAAACTTTGATAACAAATTTTTAAATGTATAAAACAGTAAAATTATCAAGAACAACACAATAAGGAAATATACAACGATTCAAAATCGAAAAATTACGTATAAACACATGAAATACAAAATAATTCAGTCACTAAATGTCAACATCATCATCTCCCTGGCACGATAATATCGGTCACAAATGATTTCTTCGTTCAAAGAAGAGCAATTGACGAGATGTTCTTTCAAAAAGGTGCTTCTTCTAACGTTGTTTTGTCTTACTTTACATGAGGGACATAGTTCGTTAACTACACTGTTATAATCCGACCGCGAACAAATGACCCTTGTCATTCACTTGAAAAAACGGGTCCACTCCTTAAAATGGGTAGAGAAGGAAGAAAGGACGCGTGTCATATTTTGGCAGTTTAGCAACATTTTGGCAACGTGAAAAAAAAAAATAACTCCTACTATATTTTCTTTAGGTGCTTATTTAGACCTGCAATATTTAAGGTACGGCAATAACTACGTTGAGTTGTCGAAAAGAAATATGACAAGCCTTGCATTCTTTATTGCAACCCTATTCGAGTCATTTTTCAATAGGGAAGTTGCAACCTATTAAATGTTCATATTTTGGCTATTGGATATTGTTAATTGACCCTCAAAACCATAAAATTCACCATCGCCGAATTTTAAAAGCACCGTGATTGATTTTTGATGAATTTTTAAAAATCCATGCGCAAAAGTGCGCTCTTCTGAGACGTCACGAGCTTACGTCACATGGCACTAATGGGCACCCTTCCGCCGAAGATCCCTTGTTTTCGCTAGGGATATTTTGAGCGCGCTGATATTTTTATTTTTTAGAAACTCAATAATCCTTTTGAGCACACTATGGAGACCGGATTCGTTAAAGCACAATCTAAATAATCTTTCTCAAGTAACATCAATGATGATATTCGAATATTTCCGAGAGGATGAGAGGTTTAATGTTCCAGAAACGCGAGGAATTAAATGCGAGGAGATAAGCCTTTCACGTTTCGTCTTGGAAGTCGAATGCACGTCCTTCGGTTTCTCCCTTATCGGAAGAGCGCATGACGTCACTTCCTATGCCATTTGACGTCACAAGCGCTTGAACTTTAAAAATTAATTTAAAAAAAAACTACTTATCGTATCGCAAAAAATTTTTCTCCTATGATGTTCATACATGTTACTCTATCATATAAAAATAAAATTGAAAAATCGAAAACTTCCTTATTGAAATTAATTATTGGGGCCGTTGTTTTCTCTGACCAATGGCTGCTGTCCAATGAGGCAACTGCCTTGACCGCACAAAATTAAAATGTTTCACTTCTTTGGCTATTTTCTTAAATTTCAAGGCGAAGAATTCAATCTACAGAACCAATGACGCACTTGCAAATTCCGTTCCAACTTTTCATTCCATATCGTCCCATCACGAAAATGGACAACTCTGAAACAGGGCGAAACAAAGGCTCAACTTTGCGCAGTCAAACTTTATTTCAAATTGAGCATGAAAATTGTCGCCACGTTGTATAAAGTCACGTTAACAATATCTAGCTACTGAGGTAGCGAAATTTATTCCTCCGCCTTTCCGATCACGACATTGGCACTACATAACTTAATTAAAAGACCCTTATTCGTTTTTATGAACTTTCTCTTATGCTCTCATTATTATTTTCTTAACCAGAGAATGAGTTTTTAGACATCACTGTAACATAAAATAGAGCAACGAATGCGCCACTGATGAATAGCCACATTAACTGTAGTAACAGGAATGACAATAACTTTAGTTGTAACTAAATAACAAGTTTTATTCAGCAGGCGTGTTTTTGCATTGATTGGAAGCAATGAATATCTGAAATAAGTTTTGTAGTGTCCCACGCTTACCAAAAGTAATTTTCAGAAACAATTACAGTCTGATCACCAATTACATGTATAGGCAAACGTCCGGTTTCCAGGCGGAAATGAACGCATCCATTTGTTTTCAGGGATGCCAGCTTTAGCAGATGTATGTTAGCCTCTAAATTAAGCAGATTCACCTTCAAATGAGCGGAACATGCGCATCAAAATTTTACTTTCCCCCCTAAATCCGATAGACTCGTCTTAACTGGACGTTTGCCAACTCCATTTAATGGAACTTTTATATTTAGTGATCTTTAGTAGTTTCGGGACCAGTCTATTTCTAATGAATTCAGAGACACATGATAAACAATGCTTGGTTAAAATGTAAATGCTTATGTTTTTCAGTTATTTTATCAATCAAGCGAGGGCCTTTTTATCCACCAACTAGACGTAATGAACATCTAGGCGGCTCAACTTTTTTATGATTATTGAAAGCAATCTTCGTATAGACTAGCAGAGACAATTTTTCGTCATAGTTAATCAAAAATAATGTACCCAAAATATTTTTGGTGGATAGCAGATACAAAAAAAAAAAAAAAAATGAAATTCAATGTCTCACAACGACTACCGATAGCTTATGTTGTTGAAAAATGTCACTTTTTATTTGATGGCTTAACTCTTATTACATCTTCTACTTATGAACTGTGCATTTCAATTATATACGTTTAATTATTTTTACGTTTTACTGCAACTTTTGTTGCGCTGTCACTGAAATTTCCCCAAGTAATACAACATTAGTGTTAGAGTGGCGTCATAAATTTTTCGCAGTCAAAGAAAATATGCGCACAGAACTCTCCGTTGGGATTTGAACTTTAGTTTTACGCCATTTTTTGCGAGATTATTAGCCCAATACAATAGGCGCTAACTTAACGCAAAGAGTATTTGTTTCACATTCGTTATTGTGCAACGTACCTGTAATATGTGTTCAAAAGTGAGAAATAAGAAAAATCCGAATTAAAAATTGAATTTTTATTCCCTCCCCCCCAGCTTTGAAATTATATATAAACTCATGGGAAAACATGTTTAGTAGAGTCGTACATTGCGTGCGTAGTTTTCGTTGTACCTAGAAATTACAATTTTATAGTGAGTAAAAATTATATTTACAAAAAACTCCTTTAACAAAAGTGTTAGCTTAAAAAGTATAATACATATACTTTAGCAAACGAGCCTATTTTGTTCCTTAACATGACTAAATTAAATTAATTTTCCGTTTGCAGCAACACTGTATAATTTAGTAAAATTCAAACTTTCTATACCATGGACTCGCTTTGTATGTTTAAAGACAAGTGACTATGAGAATTTAAACAGTAAAGTTCGTTTGGAGCTTTAAAGTAATTACACATGTTGCAAAAATTCCCAACCCCTACCTTTCCCCTATTGATGAGTAATTAATGCCTTTCCAGTCTTGCTTTAATAAAGGTTATCATAAATCACTTTACTGCCAACGTTTACTATTCATGAAATTTGTTATTAGATATTGAAGCATCTGATAAAACCTCATTTTCGTTTAGACTAAAATGCGTGTCATGTAGGTAAAGTTAAAGTTGTAAACAATTTTTTTCTTCAAAAAATTTGAAAAATCACCATATAAATACTGTTTGATTTTAGACAAAGTTAGGGAGTTATTATGAAAGGTGTCAAATCAACTTCAGAAGAAGTTGAAAACCTTTTAGGTTGGCATTTATTTAAAATTGATATTATAAAACATCAACGCAAAATTTACGGCTTTGTAAGTTATTATTTTCATGCCAATTTGTTTGAGGGAAATAAACAAATTTTAGGTGAAACTGAAAACAGAAAAAAAAATCTTTTATATTTGAAAATTGGTTAACTTAACTTTGAAATTTGCTTGCAGTATTAATAAAATTATAATATATTTTCATTCAAAGAATGTTTATAAATTATTTATTATTGTTAAAAAAAAGTTTTTAAAGATAACATCTTTTCTCCTAGGAAAATGTGAAAGTAACTTTTTATCTCTATATTAATGCGTATACTAAAATCTACAGTACAGTTCCGGCCAAAAAAATCTTTACAGTTGGTTGGAAATTAAAAACATAGCGTGCAAACTTATTGACATTATTTTACTTCGACAACAAGATTTTGTAGCGAAATAAAATTCCACGATGGCTATTTCTTTGCTCTTGGAAAAATATCATGCTTTCGCCGGTTGCTCTCGACTGGCCACAACTGGCAAATTTTTGGAAACTATCCCCAGACTCAGGGCCCGACTAACTTCAAGTGAAGCCCTAGGCCCACAATATTTGAAAGCCTCCTAAAGGCTTTAAAGCGGAATGCAGTGGTTGATGTTCAGACTTGGGGGCGTTGGAATGCATTTTTAGGGTCCCTTTCCTCTATCACAGAACTATGTAAATAATTTATCATGTTCATTTATGGATCTACTTTGGGGCCTCTCTTAATTGTGACATGGTTTATTTCCTAAATAAATAAAAATTCTTTAAGAAAGTTTTTTCTCCAATTAACAAGTCATTATTTTTAACTATTATTTTTTAAGTATGTGCATTTTTCGTATAGTTGTAATGCTGTGCATAATTCTTTAAGTAATTTGTTGCCCCTTAGGAAGAGGGGCCCCAGTTCCAAGCCTAGTAGGTCTGTGTGGTAATCAGGCCCTGCCCAGGCTATGTTCAAAATTTCTACTAATGGAACCCCTGCTTCTATCTGAAGTGAAAGAAATCTCAATCATCTTTTTTTTGGTTTTCAAGCAATAAGGACTGCCATGGGGATGTGCGCGACTCACCTTTTATTTATTACTAGTGGAACCCGCACGACTTTGCGCGTAGTAGAAAATTAAAAGGTCATTTGCTTCGGCTTATATTTACAAATAATGGAAGATAAATTTCTCGCTAATTTGCTATATTCATTTGCTAGCCCATGTTACGATCAGGGGTGGATCCAGAAATTTTTGTAAGGGGATCAAGTTTCAATGGCTTCAGCATGTTATACCTCCTATGTAAAAAGTGTCAATCAAGCAGGGGTAGCTATACCCCCAAGAATAACGGTGCACCCCCCTCATATAGAACGGAGCACCCCTTTCCCAAATGAGATCAAAACCCTTTCAAATGGCACCCCTACGCCTTAAATTTGTCGATAACTGCACCATGGATCATACTGCTTCTTTTGAGAATGAACAAAAAACTCAAAATAGCAATAGCCCAGTAATCAAACTCAGCCAATCCATTGAACTATGACTCGCTTAGAAGAAACACCTAACAGAAGCAAGAAAGTTTAAAATAAGTTGACATTGATTCCTGTACTAATTTTCAGATCTAAAATATCGAAGTTTAATGTCAATCATAGTAAAATTCTTATCACAGGGGGGGTCAGCTGACTCTTTGACCCTCCCCTGAATCCGCCCCTGGTTACGGTTCCACGTTATGATCATTTCGTAATTTATTTGTCCACGTTTTAATAATTTGCTCGGTAAAATTTTCTTAAAATATTAATTAAAAAAAATGGAATTTTCGAAAAATCGCTTCGAGGTGCACACTCCCATGCTACAAACTAGTTTTGTACCAAATTTCATGAAAATCGGCCGAACGGTGTAGGCTCTATGCGCGTCACAGAGATCATGACAGAGAGATATCCAGACAGAGAGATCCAGACTGACTTTCAGTTTTATTATTAGGAAAAAAGTAGTGTCATGCTAGTTTTCTCTACAACATATATTCATCCAATTTTTTATCCTTCAATGAAAGGAAGTTTTAAAGTATAACTACATAAACAAACGCGCATAAACTTGTCCATTGAGTTGCTAAAGAAATTGACGGTTTTCAAAATGGAATTGCAAGATATCGGTGACAGGTATTAAATTCTTGAATGCGTATTACGAAAGAGCGAAAACAGGATCTTATTTTCGACCAAATCTACATTTTTATATGGTGCAAAACTTCCGTTGCAACCTCATGTCTGAACAGCAGCACAAAATTAGTGGTGGCATTCTTCGAAGTCTGTATGGGAATATGTTTCTCATTAATCACAGACGGATAAAACATACTGTCGGCTCATGGTTCTTATGGAAATGGTAAACTTCCAGTTAAGACAAGTCTATCTGAATGAAGGGGAGTGTGTGGTGCGCGTGTTTTTGCTCACTTTAAAGTGACTCTGCTAAATTAAGAAATCAATATATATCGCTCAAAACTAATAGAGCGCATTTCCACCTGTAAACTGGACATTCGCATCTCTCTCACCGGTGGTCAGACAATAATTCTCTCTCTCTCTCTGTCTGTTATAGACCCTATAAAATACACCGCCAGCTCAGGTATTCCATCCGGGGACTGTAGTTTCGTGTTTTTAGCTCTCATCAGCCCGGAATAGAAAGTAACAGATTTGGAGGCAGAAAACCTGTTAAAGGAGTCAAGAGAGTCAAACAAACTGGTAGCTAATGTAGAATTAGCACACCATACGAATGACCACAGCAATGATGCTCAAAGATTAAAGGCAAAGCTAGGTATTTTTCAGTAAGTTACAGCAAATTAAGTTACAGCTGGCAGTTAAATCTACATTGGCTACACAGTTTGTATGGCTCTCTTGACTCCTTTAAGAGGTTTTCCACCTCCAACTCGGTTACTTCCTATTCCGGGCTGATGCGAGCTGAAATGCACGAAGCTGCAGTCCTCAGATGAAATAACTGAGCTGGCGGAGTATTTTATGTATTTCTGCCTTAGCCCTGGCTTAGGGTGGTAACTTACTGGGAAATACTATAGACCCCTTTTTCGGCTTTGTGAGAGTAAACCGGAATTGTGTACTACTAGAAAAACCGCACTGCAACAGCTTCCTGATTTGAATGTATTTAATATCTCTCATTATCATTTTATTCTGCAAACCGTCAAACCTTTTTAGAACATACTGTTCATATAATTATTAAATTTTCTTTAACTTTCTTTAAAATAGTGCATAAATTGAGAAACCGCGACTCAATCATGTTACTAAACTATGTATTTACTAACAAAGTAGCTGCACCAATGAAATTACTTCCAATACACATTCAATGATGTAGTGTCTAAGTTCTTTCCAGACGCTTTAAATTTACTTTGCGTCTGAAAAAGCTAACTCTTTTGCCCCACAATAAAACATTTCGTCTGAATAAAAGGATTTAATGCTGATAGTGAAATTTTCTTACAAAGTAAAAACTACGCGATTTCTTTAAAAACGTTAAGGTTTTTTCAGTTTGCATTTTAAATTGTACAGGGATTTCTTTTTTTCCCCCGAATGATTTTTTTTTGTATTTATCATTAAATAGAAAAGATTGCTTGTTTTAGGTAAGAAAAAGAGACGTTTAAAGTGCAAAATAAATAAATAAATTCACAAATTCTTCTAAGTTTTAGATTAAGATTTTTTTATGTCTATGTGTGTATGTGGGTCGCAGTTAGTGAAGCAGAACTTTCGAATATTTTTATTTGGTGAAATATATTAGAAAACTCAAAAACTGAAATATCATGGAATACGAAATAGCTCGATGCGTATTTTTTTTCTTTGTCGATAAATAATGTGTCCATATTATCTTTGCTTTGATGGTGTGGTTTTAAAAAACTTATTCGCCCCGTAGAGTAAATAATAGAACGAGAACGCGCGCTATGGTTGTTTTTTAGCTATAAAGAAAAAAGCGGTTTTAAGCACGGGGGGGGGGGGGGTAAGAGAGAAACAGTCTAACGGCCTAAAATCTGATTTGCGTTCACCTACCCTTATCGCGTGTCCTCAAAAGTTATGCATAAAATAATTACAAAAGCAAGTTTGTCTAAGTAAAAGTGGCCCAATCATACGGGGTGTCACGATTTGAAATTTCAGTGATTGAGTGATTCTGTAGATTTTTTAGAAATATTTTCAAATTAAAGGAGAAATTTCTAACTATCTGCACATTTCTTGAAGAATTATGTTTAGGCATCACTTCACCGTTTTTCTTCAAAGATGAGCCGAAAAAGTGTCATTTGCGAGATATTTAGATCTACAGAAAATTTTGCAGATTCCTGCAGAATTACTCAATTATGGAACTCCAAATCGCGACCACCCTGTGATTGGAAAAATTATGCTAAGACCCAATCCTATAAATCCCTCTTTATCTTTATTAATAATAAAGCCGAAGGTCTTTCTGGATATCTGGATCTCTGTCTGTCAGCGCCAAGACCGGTCGGCCGATTTTTATGAAATTTGGTAAAAAATTAGTTCGTAGCATAGGGGAATCTAGCAGCAATTTTTTGAAAATTCGATTTTGTTCATTTTCTAGTCTAATTTAAAGATCATTTTATCAATCAAATTATCATAACATGGAATAGCAAATTATCATAACGTGGGCGAGGAAATTAACATAGCAAATTGGCGAGAGATATTCATCATCTGTTATTTGTAAATATACAGCCGAAGCAAATGACCTTTTAATTTTCTACTGCGGGCAAAGCCGTGCGGGTACCACTAGTATTTATCTATAACTTTTGAGGATACTCAATGAGGGTTAATAACCTAAGTCGAATTTCAGCCGCTAGACCGTTTCTCCCCTAAAACAGTTGTGTTGAAAGCCGCTTTCATGTATAGACACCTAAAAAACAACCATAGGACGCGCTCTAGTTCTATTATTACTCTACGGGACAAACAAGTTTTCTAAAACCACACCATCAAAACAAATAGAATATAGGAAACATTATTTTCTGTGCAGAAAAAAGAAATACGCATAATGCTATTTTGTATTTTAACGATATTTGAATTTTTGAGTTATCTAATGTATCTAAACAAAAAAATAAAAATATTCCAAAATTTCGCTCTATTGAATTTTACATAAATTGATAACTCATTTATTTTTTTTTTATTTTTTTTAATTTTTTTTTTGCTTGTTAAAGTAATTGATATTTTGATATTTAAAAAATTCCCAGACATCTTCAATATACATTTATTTAAAAAAATATTTCAATTGAAACCTCTTCTAAAATGTCAAAACTGTTTTGCTCTCTACTAAAATAGTTCCCATTATCGATGATTTTAAAAAGCTTACATCGATTGAAGGTATGAGATAGCCTTAATGTTAACAATAAATCGATTTTCAATAATTACAGTTCTCTCTTTAATATGTTAAATGAGTTATCGGTTTAAGTAAAGAGTATCTAACTAAGCGAGAATTTACGTGCAAATACGATGTACATTTTTTTTTTTTTTTAAGTTACTGAATATGCTTTGCATTTTTTCAGGACAATTACGGACAATTTCGTACTGGAAAGTAATGTTATACAGAGCAAAACTAAGGGGTTCAGAGGAAAAGTTTTTAATCGATGCATTTGTTTGAAGATGCAAGAACATATTGGAAAAACTATACAAAATCAAAACTCAAAGCAACTGTGAATGCAAGTGTTTAGTGTTTTATTTTTTTAAACATTATCACTGAAACGTTAATGATAAAAAAAAATTGCTCTTTTGTGCAATAGGATGCAAACTTTAAAACAGGATGTCGTCGAAGAATGGTGTTAGAAGAATATTTTTACTTTAAATATGTTTTTTTTTATTGTTCAGAAAAAAAGCATAGCATTTTACAAAGGTTTCTCCATTGCTTATAATTTTACATTTAAATAAACACCTGGACAGACGATAATCATAATCGGGCAAGTTGGTCCAAGTAAGTGACTATACTTGTGGCCAAGGTAACCTAGCAGCATTATGAAGACTTTGAAGGTCCTAATCATTCATCGCTGTCTAGTAAGGTTTGCCACAATTATAGGTGTCAATCTTGTCTTCTTCAGAAATACTTGTTCTTAATATTTTAACAATTTACACTGAAATATTTATCCTGAATATATCCTGATATTTTTAAGTCAAAAAATTGTCAATGAGAGTTCATTCTAGTTTTATAAAAATCGAAGAAGAAGAAGCAGACCAGGTATTCATCAATGTTATTTTTGTTGTTGTTACCTATCCCTCTTGTTTAGGAAAGAAACTGAGATCCTGCTCATCACACAGCTACCTCCATGAGGCGCCAACAATGCAAGCAAGAAGATGAACAGGACTTGCAGAAAAGGAACAGGAAAAAAGAGAGAGAACCTTCTCCCCGTTTAAAAACCCTAAACACTTTAAATGTCCACTACGGAATCGAGCCATGGCCGATTGAGGAAGACGAGGACCATTACAAAAAATCGTCAAACCAGGACTCTTGGCATACCAGTGGTGGGGGCGCCATAACGAGAGCATTTGTTGTCTGTTTAAGGAGTGGATTTCTGAGGGAGCAAGCTCAAAATAATTGTCCATATGAATATCACAACCATTTTTGGCGCGTTCATCAGCAATTTCGTTTTCAAAAGCTCCAACAAAGGAATGAATCCACTGGAGGCATACTTGTTTCTTCCCGCCCAACTGCTAAGAGAAGTTTCATGATTTTTTTGCTTGGAATGTCAAAGATTTTGGACAAGTTTTTAAAACACTGATATATCAGTGATATTCACCAGTAAAATTGTTAACAGGACAGAAATATTATACTTACTGCCTCGGACTACGACTCAATTAGAAGAACTGTTAAGCGAAGAGTGGGCATACTTTTCTTCATCGGTTATATTAATAGACAACATATCGTCAACCAATGATTTACAAATGATAGATTAATAAAAGATCTACATTACAAACTTGTAGACCGTCTTTCGTCCATTATGTTTATGGCTAACGTTTCGCCTAAGCTGTTTCGGGATTCATCAGAGCACAAATGAATTCGATGGAATAGTATATACATAGGGTTCTAAATGGATCATTATTGCTATAAAATTCCGCCATGGATTATCCGACGTATTTTTAAAGTCGGCCATTGCTGAGCACTATGTTGAGACAACAGACAGTTTTCAAAGAAACTCAAAAAATCTTCACTCTTCATTAGTGTGTCCTTGTTTAATAAGAACACATATGAATACATGAAAATTTATATTAACAGAAACGAGAAAAGTTTCAAATTTACAAGTTATAACTTAGCAGCAACCGGACTTACTCTCAACAATAATGTGGATAAACTCCTCAAATGCTCTCTCAAGAACAAATAAAATCAGTCAATTAGAAGTAAATCCCGATATAGTCATGATCTATTTAGAACATTATGCCATTTGGCCACTAGGGTGGTTCAAAAAAATCAATTTCCTTATTTTGGAATCGCGTTGCCTCTCAAAAGTTGTAGTTTGGTATCCTCAATTGAGGAAAAATAATTAAGGGGTTACAGTACCTCAAAAATGATGAAACGATCAAAAAAATTTTTATTGCTTATTTCAAAACTAAAAACTATTCTGAACACAAGGGAAAAGTTTCATTCTTTAGTTCAAATATTTAAAACGTTATGAGTGGTTTTAGGCCATGCTCGCTACGTGCTCTTATGTAAAAGAAAAACTTTAAATTGCTTTTTCTCGATGATGGTTTTTTTGTGTTTTCATGTCATTAGAATCACTAAGGATTTTTTTCTATTAAAGGTACAGCTTTAAAGTAATACTTTTTGCGATTGGGATAACATATTTGACAAAACTATGCATTGGATAAGCATTTTATAAATTACTCAAATGTTTAGAGATTGTTAAACCTTTATAAACCAAATTTTAAAAAAAAAACCTTTAAATTTTTACATTGTCACGAAATTTTTTGATCACACGAAATTTTCTAATAAACTCATAAGCAAATAAATGCACAGATTTTTAGCGATGATTATAGTGATCGTTCAGTAAAAAACTTTTTTTAATTAGTGCAAAAATAAAAAAGCCTTAGGGATTTTAAATAATTTAAATTTGTCTCAATTTTTTGAATTTTTAAAAAAAGTAGGCAAATTTTTTCAGTTTTGAAAATAAATTAATGATTACGAAATAAGTATGCATGTTATGGTTTCAAAGAAATATAAAATTTACTGAAAGAAAAATGTTCGAAAGGTACTGTGACCCCTTAAAACATTCAAATTTGACATCTTTAGTTCGCACATAAGGCTGAAAGTTTGAAAAAATTCTTAAAAATTGAATTTTTCACAAAATAATAAAATTAGTTTTATTTATATATATATATAAAACTAATATATATATATATATATATATATATATATATATATATATATATATATATATTTATAACACAATAGCCATAAGTTGTCAGTATATAGTGTAGTTTGAACATTAAAAATATTTTATAGCTTTTACACAAGATATTTCTTTTATGCACACGCCTTAAATTGGACTAAAATCTCCTACTCGGTCTAAGGCGCATACGCAAACTAAAGATCTTATGTAAAAGCTTTTAAATATTTTGCAAGCTCAAACTACGCTACATAATGACAATTTATGACTGTTGCATTATGGAAAAATACAAAAAAAAAATAAAATAATTTTTTAATTTTTTGGAAATTTCAATTTTTAACAAATTTTTTCAAACTTTCAGCCTTATGCGCGAACTGATGATATCAACTTAGAATTTTTTCATTATTTTTCCCCAACTGACTATACCAAACTACAACTTTTGAGAGGCAACGCGATTCCGAAATAAAGAAATCGATTTTTTCGAACCACCCTGTTGGCCACTTCTCAGACAACAGTTTTCAGACCAGCATCCAGCTTTTCTTGTCACCATTTGCACAAATATATTGATCATAATTCTGAGCCATAAAATATACTAAAAAAAAATTAGAACTTTGAATGCATCATTTTTTTTTTTTTTTTTTTTTTTTTTTTTTTGCATTATTAATGATTTGTTAATGTTATTTTCCGTTACTTCGTAAAATATGCGAGTACCAAATTTCGTTCTATTACATTCAGTAGAATTTGCTTGGGCCGTGGGGTCCTAATCTGTAAGGCATCGGACTTGTGATCAGAGGGTCCCGAGTTCGATCCTAGCCGGTCGAAGATCCACCGTCTTTATTAATGGTGACTGGGGGGGGGGCGTTAAATATGCTCGTGGTCACAAAGTACTCTAAATCAAACGATACTTCTGTAGATGCTAAACAAGGGATTGCTCGATTTCGGGTATGGATCAAGAAATCAGAGCTGTCATTAGGGTCCCATCAAACCAGTTAAACAATAAATAGTGGGAGGTATGGGGACCCTAGAGCGTAAAGTGGTATTTGCTTTAGGGTTTCCACAAAAAACTAGTCACCCACACACTTTGTCCAAAAACGGTCAAAATGGATTCAGCACGCCTCAAAACGCGCAAATCCAGGAAAATTCGAAGTTCGAAAATGTTCACGAATCCAATACTTTCTTTGATATTTATTAGATACCAGCTGTACCCGACGCGCGTTGCTACGCCAACAAAAAACACATCATTATACTGATTTTCATGACAATCGGTTGAACGGGACAGAAGTTGCTACTCTGCAGTGCCACCTGATGGCGAGTGGCTTCTATGTGCATATTATGCACCTTCTCCGTGGAAAAATACATATATATAGCAATTTTCATAATAATCGGTCCAGGTATCAAGTGAAGCCGTGACTATACTCAAATTTTGTACTCACGCAGTTTGCAAGATCAATCAATCGCTAAAAATATCAAATAGAAAAAATCCCCCCGTTGCATGAAAAGCCATAAAACAATAAAGAAAGAATTTATTTGTTCAAACTCAAGAAAAATGGCAACAGCTAACTTCTTATCAATGAGATCTTTCACGCGAATTAATTTCTGCAGCCGATGATTTCATTCGTATTTATCCAGTGGATTGTGACTTAAATTGGGATAAAAAAGGAACGATCGATCGGATTTTTTTCGAACTGGTCTATAAACATTCCCAGTACCAAAAATAACAAACGGTGAAAGTTTCAGCCAAATCTGCTCTGTAGTTTTTGAGTTCATGGGTAACATACAGACAAACATTCATTTATATAGATAAATGGAAATAAAAATTATTTTAGAGCAGTAAATAAAATGAGATTTCCTCAGCTGGTTTTGCATAAGGTTTTCTTTTAAAAAAAATCGTATATGACCTACTTTCTCAAATAGAATCAGTGCCCCAATGCATCTGTAGCCACATGGCTCATTTTTTAAGGTAGGTGCAGCAAAAAAATCGCCTTTATGACGTAATGGTACTCAGCTGATTAAAATCCTCTCAAAAGAATAAAACTGCTTTATCCCTGTTTTTATGTTTTGCAACAGTGAAATTATTAAGAAAATAAACATTAGCATGATCGGCAGTTCAAACGTACCAAGCAAGTATTTTTTTTAATTGTTGATATTAACATGAATGATGAGTCGAAATTAGTATTAACGGTTAAGTATCCTGAACTCTATTCATTCTAATTATCTTTCATTTTAATTATGAACGAGCTGATGTGTGCATCACATGACTTCCTTTTACTCCAATTTAATGCCATTTCCCCATTATTGGCAATTTTAATGCGATTCAATTGTTTATTCTCTAAATATCACCGACAATAGACAAATTGAAACCAAATTTTAAAAAAAGAAAAAAGAAAAAAAATCGCCAAATTTGTCGCCAAGTTGGCGACCAAAAGACTGGCGATATATCGCCAAGTGTCCGACAAATTATAACACAACTTGAGTTTACATCGAAATTAACAATAATTCCCCCTCCGAAAAAAAAGGGGCAAAAGCCCCCCTTGGGAACATCCGAATGTAACCAAAAGGGAAGGTGCTCAACTAGATCCCATTAGGAGTCTACGTACCAAATTTCAACTATCTAGGACATACCGTTTTTGAGTTATGCGAGATACATACACACATACGCACATACATACGTACATACGGACGTCACGAGAAAATTCGTTGTAATTAACTGGGGGATCGTCAAAATGGATTTTCGGATGTCTATACGTTCTTAGGCACTTATCCACGTGTGATCGGGTCGAATAAAAACTCAACATTCATTCGGGGTGTGAAAAATGGAAATTAAGGCCGATTTTTGAGTGAAAATTTTTTCTACAATACAATACTTCCTTTTTTTTTTAAAGGAAGTAAAAAGGAAATAAAAGTCTAAAAAAAAAGGAAAATAGTTGTTTCCTTCAGTGAACACACGAACTAACTACGAAAAATAGCTCCTTATTCAAATCTCTACCTCTTTTCAAAATATTCAAACATTCACTAGATTGCAAAATGAATATAAAATTGCTCCGCGAATAATGCATCCAATTTAATTCAACCGAACTTCAAAGATAACAAGGCAGCAGAATTGTGAACTCATTACCGAATGAAATAACTACACATGTTTATAAAAATGTAATCAAATTCAAAGACTTTCGAAAATTGTTAAGCAGCCATTTATCGAGGCAGCTTTTAATTTAATTTGAAGAAAGTTGCTATCGGGAAATTTATCCATCGACCATGTGGACAAAAATATCTTGTTTACGCTTTTCAAAATATCTTTGCTGTGGCCTTTTGTTGCGAAAAGACTGAGATCAAAGTAGTGAATCAATAAAAGCAGATGCAGGGTTTTACAGAAGTTTAATTACCTATACGTTGTTTACTTTCGCTGCAGTATTCATTCTCTAATTAGGTTCAGAAATGTCAGCTCCCGTTATGATGAATATTTTAGGAAATACATAAATTGTACGTTACGCAAAAAGGTTTTGACATCAAATCATGAAAAAACTTTTGTGAACTGAAAGAAAGGAAGACAAAAATGAGATCTTTCAGAAGGTCTTTAATTAAGCACGAAATGTGTTCTGTGTGAAATAGTTGTCTGCTAGAGCTGTTTACCTTAATATTTTCCTCAAATATTTCTTTTTTTTATCACAGAATATTTTCGTATACTTACATAAACAAAGTACTTAATTTTAACAAATAAAATATTTACTTTTATGCAATTGGTTGAAGACCCAACATTTTTTTCCCCTCCAAATTTTACTTTTTTTTTCCAAAAAATAAAATATTTACTTTCTTCAGAAATTTTAAAAGCATGCCAACTCGTTAAAATTTTCGCAACGATGACCATAAGAATACCTGATACGCTTTTTGGATTAAAAATAAATTTTCAACGCAAAAAATATGTTCATATTAAATAATGCAACTTAATACATGACAATTGGAGTTTTAATAAATATGCACATTCTTCAAGAAACACTATGGGATGTTTTTTTCATACTATGTAGCGATTAAATTAGTTCTAGGATTCTAACAAAGGTACTCTTTGATTATGTGCGTCAGTACATGTGAAATATTGGTTACTCACTATGAGACAAGAGCGGATCTAGAAAATGTTCAAGGAGGGAGCGATTGTTTTTTACTCTTTACTCTTTAGAACCTCAATTTCTAAAAGCTTTCAACAGAGTGTGCTGAACCCTATCGCTTACCCATACGTAATAAAAGGTGTCCTGCAATTGTATTTCTTTCGAAAAATATCCAGGGTGAGCCTTTGAACCTATCCCTTATATCGTCTAAGATAGTTTAAAATTGAGATTTTTAAACTTCAATTTCGAAAAAGATCCCGTTGAAAGTTCCGATCCCAATCCTCAGAGTAATAAGAGATGGTCTACGATCGCGTTTTCAGACTTCAGTTCCGGAAGAATTCCGACGAAGAGCTCCTTTTCTTCTAACAGTCTCGACTATTATGTAAAATTGCGTTTTTGAAACTTCAATATCGAAAATATACACGGAGAAAGTTCCTGTTTCTCGGCTCAAGGAGGGGCGATTGCCCCCGTCGCTCCTCCCTCGTATCCGTCCTTGCTATGAGATACCCAAAAGCTTTGTGGATCATAGTGCGCTGTAGACGTCTTATAGATTTATAGAATGAATTTTAATTACAATATGGTGAGAGTATTTATCGGTTAGATATTTAAGAAGGTATTTTCAACTAGAGTCAGAGTCAAGAAAACCTGACGGATGTCAAAGTCGAGCTAAATCTTCTACAGTCCTGCCCATCGAACTAGATTAGTACAAGTTCAAGGCTACAATTGCATACTGGTACCAGTCATGTGTCGAGTAGTAACTTCGGAAACTCCTCCCTATGTGTTTAAAAACTGGCAATGTTAAACTGTCAAGGGCAATCATTTTTTTTTTAAATAACACGCCGAAAACGTCAAAGCTATTTGTTTATCTCTTGCAGTGATATTTTTCCATTGCAGTGACATATGTATGAAGTAACTTCAGCTAGTACCTCCAACTACCGAGTGCTGAAAAGGTCATGTCACTACACCCTATAACAAAAAATCGACACACCGTAAAGGAATTTCAAATATTAAACGAAATTTCACACAAGTGAGAGTAACATTGCTATCAGAAAGCAATCCTCACGTATATAATAGCAAATGATCGAGCAACGCTTCTGACGTCACCAACAATGAAACTCGCTCCACGGCATGATAATTTGATAATATGTTTTGGTAATGTTTAACATGCAGGGAAAGGCTTTATTGTGACAAGGCTGAACTCGATCCGGTAACTTAACTGTTTTACTGGTAAGACTGTCTTTTCTGGGCGATGAAGAAACGAAAAAGGGGTCAGCAGTGAACGCTACCTACTGGAGTTTAGGGTTAATCCACTGGAGTTAGGGTTAAAACGTCTGCTATCAAAATATCACCAAACAGGCAATGGCTTCGTTCAAATGTAGAAGCAATTTTCACCCATCATATCTTGACGGGCAATTTTCTAGTTACAAAATAAAGACAAAAATGATCGTTCATTCTAGAAAAATAAAAAAATTGATTTGAATTTTGACATCTTGAATTCAAATTATGTTTTTCGCAATCACGAGTGTGTGTGTGTGTGTGTGTGTTTGGTGGTGTGTGTGCTTGTGTGTGGGGGTATGTGTGTTTGTGTGTAGGGGGTATGTGTATGTGTGTGTAGGCATGTGTGTTTGTGTCTGTGTGCTGGCATAAGTCGGTGGGTAGTTGTGTATATGAATGTGTGTGGGGAGGAGGGGTATGTGGTATGTGTATGTAGACATATGTCTTTGTGCCTGTGTGCAATGAATGTGTGGGTAGTTGTGTGTATGTTTGTGTGTGTGTGTGTGTGTGCATGCGGGCGTGGCGTAGTTGTGTATGTAGGACATGGATGCAACCTGGAGACGGCTTTCGCTAGAGGAGCAGCATCGTGAGGATCTGGTCGACGGTGATGCTGCAGAGGGTGCTGGCGGGAAAATAAAATGATAGCACATCAAAACAGTCAATTGAGAACAATAAGCAATCGTGATTGCTCAAAAAAATAATGGATGTTTTAGTACTGTCTTGAGTCACCTCTGACGTGAATGTACGAGACGGTACAATCCAGCATCGATGCACATAACATAACACTCCAGGGTACCCCGTACGTACCACAACGTGTGGTTTAAACGGTTGGATGGATGGAGTCCTGGAGACAGCTGTGTTAATCGGTGAGTTGATACATTGTATATTTCGTACATAATGATGCAATACATGAAATCATATTCACACAGACAGGAATTTTGCTTACACAATTTCAAACTCACATGTTGTTGTTGTTGTCGTGTCTGATGACTCGACGTTAAATCCCGGTTATCACAAATTTGCCATTTCAACTGCGCTTGCGCGCGGACTTCGCTGATTTCGAAACTCTTGCTCAAACTAATGAAAAACATTTAAATTTGGTTATATGAAATAAGAACAGATAAAAATTAGAAATTACAAAGCTGTCTTTGATTTAGTTTTTACGCCTCGGTAAAGATTGAGTTTTGCGTCTTAATTATTAATGGATTCGGAGCCTGATTTTTCTATTAAACAAAGGTTCTTTTCAGGGCCAAAATTTTAACCTCAGAAGAGCGTACTCGATCTGCAGCATCACTTCCAATTCAATTCGGAACCCTCAACCTAAATACAAATGTATAATACTAAGCTGTTTACGCTTAACGTAAAATATTTTCAAAAGACGGATATTTGTAATATTCCGATCATTTTTGAAGTACATAACGTGTTTTACGTTTACGTTAAATAAATATTTCCAAACCAATACATATTAAAGTGTAATTTTTCTCTTTTCTTTATAAAGATTATCAGTTATTCATATCCGTAGTTTCATATAATGTATCCCGAAATCGCTGTGAAAATACTCTAATTCATTAATTTGTTGGGACTCTAGCACAACATAAATATAAACAAGCAACACGAAATCTTAAAACAGAAAGCCCCAAAAGTCCGTGCGCAAGCGCAGTTGAAATGGCAAATTTGTGATAACCGGGATTTAACGTCGAGTTGTCTGATGACGTGCAGAGTGCGAAAAGTTTAGATGTCTCCAAAAGTCTTGATAACAAGATCTGCTAATTTTGGAGCCCGATGGCTGTACAGGATTTCAATTGGTGGTGGTCCAAGTTGGAGGAGGGAGCGAATAATGGCCTGACAAAAACATGATCCGGGGTGAGTTGTAAATGGGGACAGTGCTTGCAGGTAGGATAGGATTTATTGTTAGTTGGTAATATCTTCATGTCCTTGAAATGTCCAGTGCGTAGCCTAGCTATTGTAGAATAAACTCACATAAAGATTAATAATAATAATAATAATGTCTCGTACCACAGTTACTGTAAACCCGCCATTAGTTTGATCAAGCTCATAGGCTGACCAATTTATCGTCTCAAGTAATTCCATAGATACTCGATTTGTGACAAATCAAGGCAGCGCGCTGGCCAAAGAAGCTGATAATGAGGGAGCGGAAATACTCTTATATTATTGCTGTGTGTGACTGAACATTGTCCTGTTACAAAATGGCTCCTGGAAGCCTCACCATGAGTACCAACACATTTGAGTAGTTATGACACTGACGTACCGTTGTGCTCTCATGTTGCTGTTTATCTGTATTAGTGGTGACCATGTTTCGTATATTAAAGCATCCCATAACATGAGCCCAGCTTTGGTTGCGGTATACCGCTAAAAAGCAAATTTACTATTCTTATTTAGTTCAGAAGAAGTTCTTCATAAGCATGCAGAAATGTCATCCCTGACCAAATATGATCTAGATTCATCGCTAAAGACGATCTATATCCTTTCGGTTACAAATCTCGTCGCACTTTACAAAACTCAATGTGAGTGAAATAGTGTGAATGGCCTAATAAAGCCTTTGCTTTTCAGTGACATACCGCACCCACTGCTGCAGTGATGTTGTGGAACGAAATTTGGAGCGAATGTTATTGTATACGAAATATTTTAATCAGTAATGTTGATTCACAGCCATAAATCTTTAAATTTGGCAATTTTCTCCAAATTTCGGCAGACTTTAAGATAATCTTTTGCTAACACTAACACGGGAGCGAATACTTTTTGTGTCAATAAAGACCCTAGTATGTTCTTTTGAAAGTTACCTATTAAAACTTGTGTCGGTATTACACCATTCTGGTGTGTACCCTGGTAAATTTAGTACCTGATTTGGTTTTATAAAAGTACCAAAATTATCTCTGTATAAAAAATTTTGAACATCTTCTAAGCAATGAATTCTCGAAAACAGTAACATAACTTTAAATTATTGATTTATTCATTCTTTTATATAGCTCTTTTCAAAGACAAATGAGAGGGGAAAAATTGCAGCGTTTGAATGAACGAATGTTTAAATGAAATCTGAATGATTAAATAGCGAGCAATTATCAAACAAATCAAGATTAATAGGAGTTTTTTTTTAATTCTTTTAAAATTTTGCTTTGTAATTCAAGTAAGAAAACAATTATTGCAAGTTTACCATTTTTTCTGGTAAAATTCTTTTTAAAACCAACTGACGGATTATTTCAAAGTTATCTTCGATGATAATCAGCAATTATTTTTTATTTTTCTGAATTTTATGAAGCACAAATAATACAATTGCACATTTATACCTGCTGATAAAGAAATATTTTTCAGTTAGAGGAAAAATTTCTTCATTAATGTTTAATTCTGAACGCATCGAGCGAAAATAAAAGCATCCGCCCACTTTTATTTCTAAGAATTTCTCCTTAAACTGCACTTTTTTTCACGTTTCTTCTCTACTATTACACGGTTCAGAGCTTCATTTTTTAGCATTTATTTCTTTAGTAAAGAATGAAAATTGAAACGCTTTTGAAAAACAAATTATGCTTTGATTATTTCAGTACTTTATTTTATGACAGTTTACGAGACCATCTTAATTTTTGAGATTATTATAATTGTTTTTAAACTTAAAACAAAAATGTTCCAAAACAATTTTACAACTACTTAAATTTTATAAAGTTAAAATAATTAACCATTTTTAAGATTGAATCGTTACCGACAATGTTTCGTCTAGAATGCCTGTTACGAGACTATGGCAGGCTATTGAAAGTCTAGGCAGTGAATGTAATGTCTAGCTTTGAAATAAAATTTTTGACTCGGGAATTCTAAAGATTGCTGTATTTCCTGCATTTACTACGATGCCCAGATGTCCTGATTTATAAAGATTGCTCTAATTTTAGAAGCCGTATCAGGAAAATGCCCTGATTTTGTCCTGAAATTTGAGTTTTTATCATAATTTTTCTTGAACTTTTGCAAATTTTTTAGACAATCAAGTATACAGGGGGTTTTATTTCTTTATTCAGAAGATGGAAAATTTCATCACTGTCTGTGATTAAACGCCGAGGCTATTAATGTACGGGGAAATCCAGAAGTCAGTGGACTTCAAATATTGGACGATTTACAGTAAAACGATGCGATTTGTACATAAATTCTCAAAAAAATTGAGATGTTTGTTCAGAGTGAAACGAGCTAATGTCTAAACTAACTTTCCCCCCCCCCCCCAAAAAAACAAACATATGTCAGCCATGGCATCTACCCAAAAGAAAGAGGCACGTTCCTTCACACTGTATACGTACATTCACAGCACTGTATACGTACATATAGTATTACCAACAGCGAAAAAAAAGTAACAACAAATATATTGATAACTCGGCTGGATTAGCGGATAATTTAATTTAAAACGAGCTGATGTGTGCATCACATGACTTCCTTTTACTCCAATATTAATGTCATTTTCCCATTATTGGCAATTTTAATGTGATTCAATAGTTTACTCTCTAAATATCATCACCAGTGGCCAAATTGAAACAAGATTTAAAAAACAGAAAAAAAAATGCCAAATTTGTCGCCAACTTGTCGACAAAACTTGGCGACCAAAAGACTGGCGATATATCGCCAATTGTCCGCCAAATTATAACACCACTTGAGTATACATCGAAGTTAACAATGATTTCCCCCCAAAAAGGGGCAAAAGACCCTTTTAGAAACACCCGAATACAACCAAAAAGAGAGGTGCACAAATAGACCCCACTAGGAGTCTACGTACCAAGTTTCAACTTTCTAGGACATAGCGTTCTTGAGTTATGCGACATACATTCGCACATACATACATATATACATACGGACGTCACGAGAAAAGTCATTGTAATTAACTCGGGAATGTTAAAATGGATATTTCAGGTGTTTATACGTTCTTTGGCACTTATCCGCGAGTGGTCGGGTTGAAAAAAAAACAACTCAACATTAATTCGGGGTGAGCAAAATGGAAACTAAGCCCGAATTTTGAGTGAAAATTTTTTCGCGAATACAATACTTCCTTTTTTGTAAAACGAAGTAAAAAACATGCTTTGTATTACTTACACTCGTGACTAAAAGGTCACACTGGAGTTCAACTAAGGAAATAATATTATAATGCTGCTTACTTTAAACAACATAAGTGTTTCAATATAACAGCTATTCACTCAGTTTCCTATCATGGAGAATTACAGCCTTAAATGATGGAAAACACCATGTGCAATGTTAAAAAGACTTTCAGAGGTTATATCTGACATATGCATTTCAGAGGGGATATCTGACACATGTATTTCAGAGGGCATATCTGACACATGCATTTCAGAGGGAATATCTGACACATGCATTTTAGAGGATAAATCTGACACATGCATTTCAAGGGTTATATCTGCAACATGTATTTCAAAGGGCATATCTGACACATGCATTTCAGAGGGTATATCTGACACATGCATTTCAGAGAATATATCTGACGCATGCATTTCAGAGGGTATATCTGACACATATACTTCAGAGAGCTATGCTTACGGTGTTTTATGCGATTTGATCATTTGCAGTGGAGAGCTTAGCAAATTTTTTATAAATCAATTTGCTGTGTTTAAATAAAACAGAGACATTTATTTTTAAGCGCACCTGAAGTAAATGTGTGACTCGTTATAATGTTCACAGACATACATGTGATATGGATATGAGTTCCCTAATCTTAACGGTAACTGTACCGCAAAATCGGTGCGAGTGGAGTGCGAAAAAAAAAAGAAAAAAACACAGAAAACGACGTAAGACGTGAATGAAAGATGATTGTAGAGTTGAGATGGCTCTAGACACCGAAGTCTGACGCTTGTTTTTTGTGTTTGTGATATGTTTATGTTCGTACTTGTGTTCGTGTATGTAGTGTTTATAATATTAAATGTGTTTAGTCCACTATTTTCGTTTTTATTGGGATAAATTCCCACAGACATATCCACAAATATATATCCTAAACGAGCTGATGTGTGCATCACATGACTTCCTTTTACACCAATTTAATGTCATTTTCTTATTATTGGCAGTTTTAATATGATTCAATAGTTTACTCTCTAAATATCACCACCAGTGGCCAAATTGAAACCAGACTTTTAAAAAAAAATCGCCAAATTGGTCACCAAGTTGGCGACAAAACTTGGCGACCAAAAAGACTGGTGATATATCGCCAAATATCCGCCAAATTATAACACCACTTGAGTTTACATCGAAATTAACAATGATTTCCCCCCAAAAAGGGGCAAAAGACCCCCTTTGGAGCATCCGAATGCAACCAAAAAGAAAGGTTCACAACTAGATTTCACGAGGAGTCTACGTACCAAATTTCAATTTTCTAGGACATTCCGTTCTTGAGCTATGCGACATACATACACACGTACACACATACGCACAGCACATACGCAAATACATACGTACATACAGACGTCACGAGAAAACTCGTTGTAATTAATTCGGGGATCATCAAAATGGATATTTCGGGTGTCTGTACGTTCCTAGGCACACATCCACGTGTGGTCGGGTTGAAAAAAAAAACTCAACATTCATTTGAGGGTGAGCAAAATAAAAATTAAGGCCAATTTTTGGGTGAAAATTGTTTTGCGTACTTCCTTTTTTGTAAAAGGAAGTAAAAAAGCCACAATTGAAAGTTTGCTTCCTGTCAAGAATTACTTGACAAAAATCAAGCTACAAAAATTATTTCATCTCAAGAAAAATATTTTATTTATTTTTTCGCATCACGTTTTTAAGAGAGGTTCCAGACAATATATTACTCAATCTTTTATCCCTCGAGAAATACTATTGATATAATGTCCGGCACAAACGTATGATTTCGAGAAACATGAGGCAGTCAATTTAAGGGAACTGCAACCGATTGTTTTTCTTGAAGAGAAATGATGTTTTCACACAAAAACAAAAATTGAGACATTGTCTTCCTTAAATCCATTTTTCGATATTGAAGATAAACCTTTTACTAAGTTTTATGGTGTTTTCAAAACGGTTTCTTAAAGTCTTCATTTGTGGAAGAGTGGTGTTACTAGTTTTATCTTTTACCAGTGAAACTAAAACTGAAGTGAAATTGTTTAAAAGAGAGTAGGGTATGAATTAAATCTTTTCATTATTTTTTTTTCGCAACAATCTATAGCTTTAAATCTCCAACTAGTACGTAAAAGCGTGAAAACGTAAAAAATAAAACGAGCTGATGTGTGCATCACATGACTTCCTTTTACTCCAATTTAATGTTATTTCCCCATTATTGGCAATTTTAATGTGATACAATTATTTACTCTCTAAATATCACCAATAGTAGCCAAACTGAAACAAAATTTATTATTTTTTTTTTAAATCTCCAAATTTGTCTCCAAGTTGGTGACAAAACTTGGCGACCAAAAGACTGGTGATATATCACCAAGTGTCCGACAAATTTTAACACAACTTGAGTTTACATCGAAATTAACAATGATTTCCCCCCAAAAAGGGGAAAAAGACCCCCTTAGGAACATCCGAATACAACCACAATTGAAGGTGCACAACTAGACCATACTAGGAGTCCACGTACCAAATTTCAACTTTCTAGGACATCCCGTTTTTGAGTTATGCGAGATACATACACACATACGCACATACATACGTACATACGGACGTCACGAGAAAATTCGTTGTAATTAACTCGGGGGTCGTCAAAATGGATATTTCTGGTGTCTGTACGTTTCTAGGCATATATCCACGTGTGGTCGGGTCGAAAAAAAAAACTCAACATTCATTCGGGGATGAGAAAAATGGAAATTAAGGCCGATTTTTGAGTGAAATTTTTTTCGCGAATACAATACTTCCTTTTTTGTAAAAGGAAGTAAAAAACACTTCTTCTTGGAGACATACTGCTTTTAAAACATGACATGTATTTATAACGAAAATACACCGTAATATACTGAATGAATAGTGAACTTAATATCACAAGAGAAAATTATATCAATTAATATTTATTCATAATCCTTATAAATATAATAGCCAATGATCGAGTAACACTCCTGACGTCGTCAACAATGAAACTCGTGCCACGGCAAAACAATATGTTTTGGTGATGTTTTACATGCAGGGAAAGACTTGATTGTGACAAGGCTGAACTGGATCCGGTAGCTTAACTGTTTTACTGGTGAGATTCTCATTTCAGGGGAATGCAGAAACAAAAAAGTAGTCAACAATGAACGCTATCTACTGGAGTTTATCGTAAATCCACTGGAGTTACGGTTTGTTGTCAACCATCAAAATATCACCAAACAGGCAATGGCTTCGTTCAAATGTAAAAGCAATGTTCACCCGTCGTATCTTGACGAGCGATTTTCTGGTCATTAATAATGATAAAACAAGAAGTTCCGTCTAGAACTAGACGAGCCTACTTTCCCGTATACCCATACTACTTTCTAGTACCTGATCAATATTCTCAAAAATAGCTAAAATCACAAATTTTTTCAAACATATTTCTTTTAATATTTTAAGCTGATTTCTAGGAATAAAATATTCCTTACTTTTCTTCAAAAAAAAAAAAAAAAAAAACGAACAAATAAAACAGCAGCACCTTTTAAACAAAGCAGCTAATACACTTCTTTCCATTAAAAATTTTTTTTAACAGCTTTCAAAACGAAATAATAATAATAATAAGTTCATTAAAATAAATACATCATATAAAAAAAAATCGTTTCTTTTTCCCCTGTTGCCAAAAATAATTTTTTAAACGAACTTACCAAAATAACTTACCAAAATAAAAAAAAACAATAAAATGTCATCTTAAAGAAATAATTTTCATTGTCAAAAAAAAAAAAAAAAATCGTCTGCGCATATTTTTCGAGTTTATTCACCGAAAACTAAATACCTAAATTAAAACTTGAGCGCGAAAATAAAAACAAATCATATCAACAATAATTATTTCACAGTTAAAACCACAGCAGCGGAGTCGGAGTCGGAGTCAATCTCATTTTGGGATAAAAGAGTCGAAGTTGAATATCCAAGAATCGGAGTCGGTCATTTGTCCTCCGTGTATAAATGTTTGCCAAAGCTACGTCAAAGAAGTCAGAGTCGAAGTCGGGGAGTCGGAGTCCGATTAATTGTCGGGAACAGGAGTCAGAGTCGGTGTCAGGTGCCCCTAAATTCTCGGAGTCGGAGTCGGGAGTAGGTCGTCAAGAGCTATTTCCAACAAAGTTTGTTTGAAGTAAATCCGCCTTTAAGTTCGGAATCTATATTGACTTTCAGTTTCCCCTTAGGCGCTAATGTTAAGAGATTTGAACTGTTCAAAATTGAACGAAAACTTGTTCAAATCAAAAAGATATTTTCGATACATATTTTTTATCAAAAGTTTTTCCCCACAAAGTTTGTTTGAAGCCACTTCGCTTCTAAGTTCAAGATTTATTTTTGATTTAAATTTCCCCGTAGGCGCTAATGTTAAGTTTTTTTGAACTGTTCAAAATTGAACGAAAAATTTTTCAAATCAAAAAATGAATTATGGGAATGAGATGTCCTCGCCGAGATCTTTCTAACAAAAAAAAATTTGTTCGAATCGGACTATTCATTCAAAAGTTATTAGGGGGGGGACAGACAGACAGACCGACAGACAGACAGACAGACCGACAGACAGACAGACCGACAGACAGACAGACCGACAGACATTTTTCCCCATCTCAATACCCTACTTTCCAATTTTTAATTTTTCAATATTTATCTAACTATTTTATTTATTTTTGACTTTTTTTTGTTTTTCGGGATATTTTCAAGATGTATTTAGCCTTCTTTCAAGCTTTTTTCTTCTTTCTCTGATTTTTACTGGGAAAGTAGGCTAACAAGTAGATTTTCATGTTGAATGGGTAACTTTGTTTAATATTTAAAGAGGCACATTGTTTGAAAATTTGACAATTTAGTTTTAACCGCATTTTATTTCTTCGTGATAACTCAAACTTATTGTACGATTGTTTTTATCACTGACTTTACTTAGCCCCTGCGTGTTTTAAACTGAAAGTATCCATCTCAAGAATGGTTTAAAGTTTTTTCAATTAAAAAATAAGTGAATATACCAGGAAAATATGAAAACAGGTTATCATTTTTTCCTCCATTTTAGCGTTTCAGAAGTATTTTCTTTGAAAACATAGAAATTCAAATTGATATGGCATACAAACAAATGTTTAATTGCTTTTTAGCCTACTTTCCCAGTAAAAGTCAGAAAAAGAAGAAAAAAGCATGAAAGAAGGCTTAATGCATCTTAAAAATATCGTGAAAAACAAAAAAAAGTCAAAAATAAATAAAATAATTAAATGAATATTGAAAAATTAAAAATTGGAAAGTAGGGTATTGAGATGGGGAAAAATGTCTGTCGGTCTGTCTGTCTGTCTGTCGGTCTGTCTGTCTGTCGGTCTGTCTGTCTGTCGGTCTGTCTGTCGGTCTGTCTGTCTGTCCCCCCCTAATAACTTTTGAATGAATAGTCCGATTCGAACAAACTTTTTTTTGTTCGAAAGATCTCGGCGAGGACACCTCATTCCCATATTTCACTTTTTGATTTGAACTATTTTTTGTTCAATTTTGAACAGTTCAAAAAAACTTAACATTAGCGCCTACGGGGAAATTCAAAGCAATTCCGAACTGTGAGGCGAATTTGCTTCAAACAAACTTTGTAGGAAAAAGCTTTTGATAAAAAACTTGTATATAAGATATCTTTTTGATTTGAACAATTTTCCGTTCAATTTTGAACAGTTCAAATCCCTTAACATTAGCGCCTACGGGGAAACTGAAAGTCAATGTAGATTCCGTACTTGAAGGCGGATTTACTTCAAACAAACTTTGTTGGAAATAGCTCTTGACGACCAACTTCCGACTCCGAGAATTTAGGGGGACCTGACACTGACTCTGACTCCTGTTCCCGACAATTAATCGGACTCCGACTCCCCGACTTCGACTCTGACTTCGTAGCTTTGGCAAACATTTATACACGGAGGACAAATGACAGACTCCGATTCTTGGATATTTGACTCCGACTCTTTTATCCCAAAATGAGATTGACTCCGACTCCGACTCCGCTGCTGTGGTTTTAACTGTGAAATAATTATTGTTGATATGATTTGTTTTTATTTTCACGCTAAAGTTTTAATTTAGGTATTTAGTTTTCGGTGAATAAACTCGAAAAATATGCGCAGACGATTTTTTTTTTTTTTTTTTTTTTTGACAATGAAAATTATTTCTTTAAGTTGACATTTTATTGTTTTTTTTTTTTTTTATTTTGGTAAGTGCATTAATTCGTTTAAAAAATTATTTTCGGCAACAGGGGAAAAAGAAACGATTTTTTTTATATGATGTATTTATTTTAATGAACTTATTATTATTTTTTCGTTTTGAAAGCTGTTAAAAAAATTTTTTTAATGGAAAGAAGTGTATTAGCTGCTTTGTTTAAAAGGTGCTGCTATTTTATTTGTTCGTTTTTTTGAAGAAAAGTAAGGAATATTTTATTCCTAGAAATCAGCTTAAAATATTAAAAAATATATGTTTGAAAAAATTTGCGATTTTAGCTATTTTTGAGAATATTGATCAGGTACTAGAAAGTAGTATGGGTATACGGGAAAGTAGGCTCGTCTAGTTCTAGACGGAACTTCTTGTTATTTCCATATGTTTACATAATTAAATTTCTATCACGATTTTTCTTCCTATAATTGTAAGCTAGGAATTTTTATGTCTGTTTATATAATGTGCAACGAGTATATACGCTCCCCCTCCCCCCAACCTTAAAAAAAATTGAATCATGGGCTTGCCACTTTTGTAGATTAGATGATAAAAAATAAATAAAAAGTTAAAAATGTGTTTTTATTAAGTTTAACTGCACATATGACTTAAACTAAAAACATTCATCAGAATAATGGGAAGATGTTTTGAAAAATAAATAAAAGTACGATTGACATTTTTCTAACTCTTAGAATTTTGAAAGAATTTTCTTTCAAAAATCAAAAAACAGAAATAAATATTCCCTAATAACTATAACATCCCTTGCACAGCCGAAATAATAGAAACTTCAGCGTAATACTCAGGTTTATTTATATGAAAATAAATCTACTGAGTCAATAGTCGTTGGAAATGTTTTTCGATTTGCCGGGAATTTCTTTAAAAGTTTAAATTAGGAGAACTATTCAGAGGCAGAGCAATTTGTGTCGTGTTACGGGTTCGTTTTCAAGGCAAAAGTCAAATTCTTCAACTCCTCATCAACAATAAGAACAATTCGTTCGGAAGCGCACAGCTCATTAAACGTCGGATTTCGAATGCTGTTCATCGGAACGATGCTTTCAAAAAAAAGTTTAAACCGCTTTGAACTTTTTGAAAACTTTGTGAAGGAAATGTAATAGCTCAGTAAGGGATGCGGTGGAAAATGTATCGATGTTTCTTTGTTAAATAACGTCTAAAGAAGAAAGCTTCTTATTTACAGATCATTTATTCAAGTTTAAATTTGATTTTTCTTTTCATGTAAAATTTCAGTTATGCGTATGTTTCATCTTACTTTCTCACTGCTGCTCTCTTAATAAAATGGCCGACTGAGTGATTAAGCGGTTTAAGTCCTTTTTTAAGCAGTCACCGAATGGGGTCGTTTCCGTCAGTCAGAAGTACTACTTTTAGTAACTAAAATTGGTAGAAAGAGCAAAAAGAATATAATGGACCCAGAAAATACTTTTATTTTCCTAACATTTAATTTTTAATTTTTTTTAATTGTCTGATTTTAAAACAAAAATGCTTCATCGTGTGACGTCACAAGTGACAAAAGCCATCATGTGGTTGTTTTTTTCTGGCAAGATATCGCCTTTTAATGATTTTTTTCACCGCGAGCAATTTATTGGCGGAATGGAAATTGTTAGTTAAATATAGTATTCATTTAGCGAAGTTTGGCAGCGTCCTGAAACTTTATTTGGTTAACCCTAGCGATTTGCTTACCTGTGACGGTAGCAGCGAAAATGAAAGCAACTGCTGAATATCGTTTAAGATTAGAGAGAAAGCAGTCAAAATTAAGAAGAAATGTAACTTGCCTCATGTTTTTGACCATGCTCCTTCTGAAAAAAAAAATACTTTTGAAAAATGGGATACCCAAATGCTTATTACTGTCATTCAACAATACTATTTCTTACTTGACCAAAGTAAAAGTAAGAAATAATATTGTTGAATGAGAAAAAAATACCTATCACATGATTACTCAGCCGCAATCGTTCAAAACATTTTATAATTTGGCACCGTTCTGAAAATGTTAGAATGAAGAAATGACTCTAAATACGCCAATTAAATAAAACAAATCATCAAGAAAAATTAAAAGTTTAGTTAAAATATAAAACAATTGCTCAAATTGATAAATTCAGCTTTTGAAAATCATTAAAATTTCCTTTAAAACGTAAACTAGTCTGTTAAGTAAATTATGCTATTATAGAAGCTATTATATAACCTCAAAAATTTATCCGCCAACAAACCTAAACAACTTTAAATGCTCCATTAAAATGCAACATAGTCTAGAAAATATATGAAGCCATTGGAATACAGAAAAACACTACTAAAATGTAAAATTAAAGCATAAGAAGTCACAAACTGATTTTTAAAACCTATAAAAAAATTAAAAAACGATAAATCACTTTAATAATATACATTATTCTTTAGCATTCTAAAAATATAATTATTTTTTCTGCAGGAAACAATGCTAGTTTAAGCTGTAGAGGATTAAGCACAAATAATTTTTTAAATTTGCAATTATTCATCTTCTGTTTCATTTCCATCGTACAAAAGCTTTTAATTGCTTTGTAAAACACGTTTTAAGACTAAAATTAAACAACGCCATTTTTTTTTTAAAAAATACATTATCATATTTTTTTGGCACGTCTATAATTTTATTCTTTGAAGCAACGAAACTATATCCCGTCGAACACCAAAATGTCCCATGAAAGCGGCCATTTTTAAGAAAACTAAAAGTGAGAAGGCACGTTTTAAAAGTCTACAACAGTTTCGTCCAAATTCTCAGGAGAGTTTCCTCATAGATTCCTTCAATGTAGTTGAGAGAAAACAACTGTATTTTTCTTGAAACGTTGTTTTTTATAGCCTCAGCAAAAACTTTTTTCTTTGCAAAATAAAACACCGAAATCGAAAAGTAAGTCATAAAAACGCAGTAAAAATAGAGACTCTTTTGGTGGGAAATATTGTTCGATTCCGTTTTAGTTTTTCGTAGTTCTACTAGTTAGAGAAGCCGACTTAAATATCTTGAAATAAAGATATGGTATTGCTATCGAAATGTACTAGTTAAGTGAACATACTGTTTTTGCTTTAAACTGAGCGTATATTACACATCGGATGGCGTACATTACAAATATATTAGGAGCTTTTTTTTTTTTTGCTGACAATTGGATATACTATAAACAGCAACTTTAATTCTGTTTCCCCGTATGTTATAACGGTGACTGGTGCCCTACGAATAAATACTCTTCAACAGTCCTAGGATATTTATGTTTGCTGTATTGGGCACATAACTCGTCAAAGTCTGAGCTGATGATAAACTAATTACTTAAAATAAAATCAAAATATGAAGTGTAGTATTTTCAGTAAGTTACCGCCCTATAGCCAGGGTTAAGGCAGAAATACAAGAAATACACCGCCAACTCAGTCATTCCAGCCGAGGACTGCAGTTTCGTGCTTATTAGCACTCATCGGCCCGGCATAGGAAAGTGACTGAGCTGGAGATGGAAAACTTCTTAAGGAAGCCAAGAGTGCCAAACAAACTGGTAGCTAATGTAGAGTTAGCACTGACCAGACGAGTGACCGAAGCAATAGTTCCATTCATCTCGAAGATTGAAGGCAAGGCATGGTACTTTCAGTAAGTTACCGCCCTATAGTCAGAGCCAGGGCCGGGCAGTCCTCGGCTGGAATGACTGAGCTGGCGGTGTGTTTCTTGTATTTCTGCCTTAGCCATGGTTATAGGGCGGTATAACTTGCTGAAAATACCATGCCTTGCCTTCAAGCTTCGAGTTGAACTGAACCATTGCTTCGGTCAACTTTACTCATGAGTGCTACGAAGCACGACACTGCAGTCCTCGGTTGGAATGACTGAGCTGGCGGTGTATTTCTTGTATGAAGTGCAGTGTTTTCTTCATTATCAAGTAGGTAAATTTCGTTACTCAGCAACTAGTGTGATAGTCAGTTCTACACAGTTTCAGGCATAACGTAAGTGCAGCACAATTTAAATTCGGATTGATAAAATTAAGACTAATTTTTGTTCTGAAATTATTTTTTCAATGAAAACTATTTTCAATCTATTGCAAGTAAAGACTGAAAAATGCTAATTCAAACTGTTCCACGCATTCAGTATTTTTCCTTATAAACGAAAGTGATTCCATAGTATTGTACGGTATGGGTCACTTGTCAAAAATAGTTTAAAGCTTAGACTTTATATTAATAAGGTTTTATTCCTGAAGCACTTTTTTGAATAAGGTAAGTACACCAAATAAATCAGATGATTCAGAAAAAATGCTAAAACGTCTTCTATTTGAATTAAATTTTAGTGGTTATCCGAATTAAATGGTCAAGTTCATTTTGTTTTATAAAAAACAGATCTTTGAGTCCTTTCACCAGTTTGGTTCAAAGTCTAGGGATGCTACAATGAACAGTAACCGTGAAATTCATTTTTACCAGTGAAAACACATGTCATTGAACCACTGCTTCAATTTAAGTTACCAGAAAATACTTTATTTTGCTCTGTTTGAAATCATATCTTTGACATCACTACTTCAACTTTACTCATAGTTTATTGGCATTAACCCTACACACATGCTACAAGTTAACTGGAGTTTTTTTTTGAAAAAGGCGACTGAACAGTTCAGTGGCCATTTACAATGTAAACTATTTGTTCACAATTTCGTTCAACCAAATGACCAGAATTTCTCAGTGTGAAAAATCTGCAAAATTATTTGGGCCAAAAGTATTCTTAGGCAATGAAAAGAAGTAAAGTAAAAAATTCTAAAGCGTCAATAGTAAACAATATATCTGAAAATTTAACGAAGAACTATTTATTGGAAAATAAATATCTGGTAAAACGCATCTGTTACGTGAAAACGCTTTCTAAACTGGTGATACCATCACCCTAATAAATAATACAGGCGTTTTAATGATTGATCCGTCAAAATAATCATTAATATTAGGCTACTTTTAACGAGACATTTATTTTCGCCATTAAAACTTAGCACACCAACGCCTACCAGCACACCAAGCGAGCTCGACCATATTTTTAAAACTACAAAAATACCAACCCCCGTTGACAAACGCAAAACACTAAAAATGGAAAAATAAAGAATATAAATGAAATAGACATCTCATGCGTGACGTAACAACCTCTATTGGGATTATGCATATTGAAAATTCAAATGATATTCGCAGCATAGTGCCGTCACCTCCCATCGGGTTATATTTTTCTCACTGTTTTTTAATGTTATTTCTTGGTACTGAACAGCAATCGGATTTTCTTGGACAAGGAAGCAAAGGAGACAGTACTCAGACGATCGAATTCTCCTATTTTCTCTAGAGACATGAATACTGCATACAGCTATTTAAATGTGTCTTTCTATTCAAATTTCCTGTTTTTGGGACAATCGCATGAAATTTGTTTTATTTTGAGTTAAAGATTTTTTTTAGCAGCTATATTATAAATTTTATTTCGTAACGTGTTTAGAGTAACTCGGTCATACGCTCGGGGAAAGTAGGAGAGTGCCACTTACTTAAGAGAAAACATGAATAGCAGTCAAATTTACACAAACATTTATATTTTCCTAACATCTTCTTCTTCTTACTTATATCTCTCTGTTCTGAATCAGATCAGATCCATGAGGTTGTTCGCCTTAATCCACTTCAAGACAGAAGTAGGTCTCCTCAGTAGATCCTCGCGTACCAAACCAACACAAAAAAAATCAGATGTTGTGCAGTGGCCTCTTCAGTATGACATTTGGTGCAAACTGGGAGAGTCCTATTACCATGGGAAAATCTAAGGGTTTTTAGATGGCCTGTGGTCAGGCGAGTCAAGGTATTTTGATTACTCCTGTCACCCTCAAATCCAAGGGAAGCACCAGAACCCTTGCAAAAATACCATGGATGCTCAGGAGGACATCTCCAAGAGCTGTTTATAGTAGCCTTACATCTGGAGTATAGTTCAAGGTACGTCAGAGGATCCCCGCTATTCTGAGTCATAGTAGAGCTCTCTTTCGCCAGTCCATCCGCAATATCGTTATATCTAAAATTCACATGAAATGGAATCCATTGTAAATGGAGCTCACAAGAACCGGACAGACCGGAAACAGATATTTTCCTAACATGTGTCAGTTTATTTTCAATGCACTAGGGAGCTCCGTCCCTTTCTCGTTGCCGCTCACCAACCCTCAAAGATTGCTTTGCAAACTTATTTGGTACGCTATAATTTATAGCGCCTTTTAAGAAGAATCAGATAATACATGTTACTAGAGAAACTATTGAAAGGTTGTGTAAAGGAGAGATTCAGACAGCTGAACATAAACAAACACGTTTAATATGAAACATTGGGACACACATCATACAGCAAGACATAGAGAAAAGTACTGAAGCTCGGTGAACAAGACTGTGGCTCTTTAAATAGAGTAGAGGGCGGATTTTCAGAATTCAATAAACTATTGTAAATAGCAATAAGCTTTCCCTAAGTTCATCGGTGAAATAATGAAAAGTTTTCGCGAACTCCGTAGAAAGTTGCAAAAGTCTCTTCCAATAAGGAATAGGCATAGTTCGTGCTTTTGAACCAATAGAGAAAACGATTACTTCCAACAGAAACGAAATAAGAATCGCGCTCCCCTTCCCGTATAAAATAGAGTTTTGATAAAAAACTCATTAAATTTAGAAAAAAACATTAAAATCCCACTTCAACCCGAAGACAAAAAACTTGATAAAAATACCTACATAATTAACTTACATAATAACCTACATAATACCTACATTAACACCTACATTAACACCTACATTACCTACATTAATACCTGCATTTTAATGCCTACATTAACATAACTACATAATACCTACATAATCTTTAAAGAAATGCTTCAAAGAGCACCTTTTCATTAGGATAGAAACTGTCTTTGTACTAAATTTCACAACTTAATGATCTCCGGAGCAATGCACATATATTTTTTTTTCATCAACTTAAATCAAAGTTTCTTAGCTTTCGTTCTTAGAATGATGCAGAAAATGCATAAGAATAAAAAAAAAATTTTGAATTTTGACCTCTTCAATTCAAATTATGTTTTTCGCAATCACGAGTGTGTGTGTGTGTGTGTGTGTAGGCGTGTGTGTTTATGTGTGTGAGAGGTATGTGTGTTTTTATGTAGGGGGTATGTGTATGAGTGTAGGCATGTGTGTTTATGTCTGTGTGCAGGTATGAGTAAGTGTGTGGTGGGGGGGGGGAATGTGTATGTGTGTGTAGGCATATGTGTTTGTTTCTGTGTGCAGGCGTGAATGTGTAGAGGTCTGTATGTATGCGTGTGTGTGTATGTGTGTAGGCGTGTGTATTGTGTTTGTGTATGTGTGTAGGCGTATGTATGTGTTTGTGTGTGTGTACGTGCGTGTATGTATGCGTGTAAGTGTAGGATATTGACGCAACCTGGAGACGGTTTTCGCTAGAGGAGCAGCATCGTGAGACGGCCGGTCGACGGTGGTGCTGCAGAGGGTGCTGGTGGGAAAATAAAATTATAGGAATTCAAAACAGTCAAGTGAGAACAATAAGCAATCGTGATTGCTCAAAAAAGAAAAAAACACAATTTAAGACATGAAAATGAGAGACAATTAGCCGAAAGCAGCAACTGATTTTATAATTTGTTTATTTTTTTTATTTTAATTTTCGGTAAGGTACCATTTTATTACAAAATACTCTCACAAAACTAAACTATTAGAAATATTTAAAACATTTTACTAATATCATTAATGATTTACCTTGTTTTAGGGAGATATTTTTTCGTATGCTACAGTGAATGTAAAAAAAGAAAACATTCCTAATTCAAAAATGCCGATTTAAAAAATAAAAAAAACAAAACTTTATTTTTTATTGATACACTGGAATAAATATGGCATAAAAGCATGTAGGAACGTGGAGAAAGATTTTATAATCCCAAATCTTATTGCAAAATCAAAGCAGAGGATCTTAAAACCTGAAGTTCATCTTCAAATTCATGTCGTGTCTTGATCTCTATCCACTTGACATTCCTGAAGACATTTATGACTTTGATCACGTTTGACGGTTAAGTTTTGCTCATGCTAAAGTTGTCGTGGACCTTCTGAAACAGAGTCAGGAGGAACATCTGAATACGAAGCATTTTAAAAGAGGATTATAAAAGGGTAATATACACAGTGGATTTCAAAACTTCTTATTACTGCTAGAGGTGTTATAAAATCTCCTTTGTTGCAGAAATCAGCGTAGACACAATGGCTTGCTTTCAGCTTATTAAACTGAAACGTATCAGAATCGTAAAAAATCTCTATTTTTTAAAACTACTAAAAACAATGCAGAAGAGAAAAAATCCTATGATGTGACACAAGTATCATATACTGAATTTCCTGGCGTTGCGCGGTCTGCCTCGAAAAACAAGTTTGTCAAGTGAAACATGCTCAATAATCAGGATTAAAAAAAAACTAAAAAAATAGTGTAAAAGTCCCATTTGGATTGTTGGAATAGAGTAATTTTAAGACTCAAAATTTAAACTTACAACCTTTTGCAATGGCGTCGTTACGGGGGGTGGAGCACGGTTCGCTCTGGGTGTTACCCGTCTAAATGGTGACATCCAAAGCTGAATTGCAAGTTTTGGAAAAATAAGAAGCTAAAATGGATTTTTCAGACTACAAATTCGAAAAATTTCCCGGGGGAAAACCTCCGAATTTCCTTTCTCCGACCCCACATCATGGAGTGAATACTTAACCCAGGATTAGGGTCATATTTTCAATACTTAGATCTAGTAGTGACTTCCTCTTATACAAAAAAAATTGAACCCCATCATCCTTCTCTCTTTCTCTCTCTGTGTTTGAGATACGTTTGAACAGTTAAGGAACCATCAATTTCATACAACCCTTTGCTTTTTTGACCTCTCTACAGCCTACACATTTGCGTCTACTGCAAGTTATATTAAAAGAGTTCATAGTTTTTATTTTTCTTTTGTACATTAGCCCACTTAAAATTTCGTAAAACATAAACGAAGTTGCTTCTGAAAGTTGTATGAATTTCATATTTTCACAGAATATAAAAACCATTTTTTTCCTTTTTTTGCATTTGTAGGGGGGGGGTGACACCACAAACTACCACCCCATATGTCATTCTTGCTAGGTATGCCACTGTGTTTTTATTTTTTCATTTCCTAAAATTTAGTCATTGTTATTAATAATCGTATACATTAAGTTTCACGAATTCCAGATGACCAAATTCTCCCCGTGTGAGCTCCTAAGATCAAAGGAAAAGCGCCAAATTCGACAAAGTTCCAACGTAAACTGGATTTTTATGAAGAACCAACCCGCATACAGCCGTTTCTGTATATATAAATAGCCAAAAGTATGATGACACTTTAAAAGTAATTAGTTTAATTCTATAGAAATGTCCTACGAAATGTTCAAAATAGGGTATCACAGTTACCGCGGACAAGCGGATAATCCGCAAAATAGGTAAAAACCAACTATAGCGTATGCAACAGCGTCAAAAATTCAATATCTGGTATACATTTAAATTATAGCTAAAAACAATAATAGTGTACAATTTAAATCAAAAAATAGATAGCGCATTATTTCAAACGGATTACACACACACGCAAGCAAATCGGACAAACAAAAACCAACTGAAACAGATCAAGCTATATTTCAGCAAAAACATGTACGGGAGGTGAATATTTTCGACCAAAACTGGTCTGGTCACTATTTACGCTCGTAAATAGGGTACATCTAAAAATCAAGTGTATAGTGTTGAGCTAAATTAGTAAGTAGTGTACGTACGTTTAAAAATTTCATCTAGTAGTGTAGACCTAAAAATAATTAAGTAATGAAGATCTAAAGGTAAGGTGGTTCCATATGTTTCTACTCGTCTGGTTTCACTCACCCTGAAGGGTTTGACGTTATTAGGAGGGAGAAGGAAGAAATATATATTAATGTCTGAAAAAAATATACATTTTTCACTTGCTAATTTAAAATGCGCGCAGTTATCTACATTTTTTTTTTTTTGTCATTTTAAATGTGAAAGTTAATATAACTAATATAAATCCACCTAAGCGTGCTGCATTATCAAAAGCTGGTGAAAATGGGAAAAGAAAGAGAAAGTTTTTGAACGTTATAGAAAGATTTTGTGCATCGTAGCAGTAGTGTTTTAAACAATTTTTTTTATGTACATAGTATAAATTTTATTCTTTATGTAAGAAACTGAAATATATAGTTGGAGAATGGTGTAGGACAGTGTGAGGGGGGTGTTTTAAGTGTCTAAAATAATGCAAATATATCAAAATATCGTATACATACCCTATTGCACAACGCGAAATTTGATGAACGCAAGAGGTCTTGAGTAAGAGGTTTGCTTGAGGTCGCCTCTAAACTAGAATGGAATGAAAAAAGAACTCACTTTTTTATTTCGAAGTTGTAATAGCGTGAAAACAAATTGTACTAGACTCAAAAAAAAAAAAAAAAGAAAAAGAAAAAAAAAAGATCAAAATCAGTTGTTGACAAGTTTGAAAAAATATGAAAAAAAACTATTTTAGGGATCATTGTTTTAATTTTCAAATTAGATCTTTGCTAAATGTAATAGTTTGTAACTTCTTCAAACACAATCCAAAAACATTTTGTTTTAATTTGGTTTAGATCACTTGATATCTTCTGGTAGCGCATAAGACCAAAATTTGCCAAAATAAGGAAAACGTTACAGTTTATGCATTTTTTATACTTGGTAAATAATTAGTATTTAAATAAAAAATAGCTCTGTTGTGTATTTTTTTCACTCACATTTATAACGAAGTAGAAAAAAAATGTCAATTTTATTTTTCAAATTTTAGAGCCTATGCGCGACCGGAAGATATTAACCGATGCCGACCTTTTTTTTTTCTTTATAATTTTATATATAATTTTCAGCTTTTCAGCGCCATTACTACTATGAAATTTAAAAAATGAGATTTTTCGGCCCAACCTACTCTACACGTCATTTGAGGAGAAAAAAATTCTACCGCAGCGAAAGTTAAACCGATCTTTTTTTTAATGATTTAATTAGTTATTTGGTTGACATCATAATGCATGATTATTTTTGTGATTAAAGGCATATGTTTGTCCGAAATAGCTGTAAACAAAATCTTATTGAAACCAGTCTCAAAAACGAAAGTAATAAAATTAAGACCAAAGTTAATTGAGCTTAGTTTGCATATAATTTAACCACTTTACTTCGTTTTTCTTGCTGCCTTTCATATGCTAAATTTCATATACTACTTAACAAATTTCCATAAATTTTGAAAGAACGGTAAGTTTTCTTTAAAGAAAATGTTCAGTTAGTTTGCTTAATCGCGATGCTGACAAAATTGCTAATAATTGAATAAATTAAAATTTTGCAGTTAAAACAATGCTTGAAAAACTTGAACAACACTGAAGGTAAAACGAGGTTAGGCATTAAAAATATAAATTGCTTCTTAGCTCTATTTAGAGCATCTGTTTTATCTCCTAATGTTCATTTAAAATGTCTCGAAGCATTTATAGCTTTTTATATCTTGCTTAATTGTGTAATTAAGCACCGACATAAGTTTAACGAAACTAGTACTTTTAATGATCAGTACATTTTCACCAACGTAAGGCACATAAATAGCTTTAAATAAACAACACAAAAATTTGAAAACCAGACGAAACACTATTTTTTCCCTCAACTTTACTCTTAAATCTTTGGAGTTCGCATCATTAAAAGAAATTCAAGCGCTCATTATTAAACTTAAATTAAGTTTTCTGTGAAGTCTTCTTAGTCATTTAATGGGCTGTTATTTTATGAGGTGGCGCTCATTGCTATTTGTGACACAAAAAAAAGTACGGTGATTAAGACGCATGCTTTTTTTATCGATAAAATACTCCTGAAGCTAAACTAAGAAAGATATAAGTTTACCCTAAAATGATTTATTTTATTTGTTTTTACTGCAATCAATAATTTTTAAAAGAGATTTTCCGGAAATATGATTTTTGTTCAATTTTAGACTTTATTAAACTTAAAAGACATTGTTATATTACATAAATACAATGAATTCAGGATAAATTATTAATATGCAAGCTAAGCACATATGTTTAGTTTTTAATTTTATGTGATTTTTTGAATGAAATGGCGTTTAAACTATTTGTACATGAAAATAAGTTCTGAAAGCTATCGGGTTCGTTTGTTAGAAATTAATTCCTGAATGCTAATGTTTTATTTTGGTTCTTTTAATGTGTCCACCATTTCTCCTGTGTGTACGTTTTAAATGTTTTTTAATGAAATTTTTGTTCAAAGTAGGAAAACAAAAACCAAAATAATATTATTTTTTAGTAAAAAATTTTAAAAGGAAGAAATTTTAGCAAAAAATAATCTAATTTTACGGTTCTCGCCAAACACTCAAAACTCATTTCAATACTTATTTTCATTATAAATAATGTACTTAGTACAGTTTTTTTACTATTGATATTGTGCTGACTAGCATTTGTCGAACAAAAACGAGAAGGGCCGGCTTAAACTGCCCCTTACTTTAAAACAGCAGAAAGAAAAACAATACATTCTCCCTTGTTCCGTAAAAACATTAGAAAATAAGACATTCCGTTCAATACGATTAAAGTTAATTACCATACATCATTCATAAACAGCTTCTAAAGATTTAATTTATTCATGATCAATGCTATCCATTTTTCTGCCGATAAACATAAACTTTGAAACGAATTTAGCAAAATAATGCTTTCTAATTTACAATCCTTAATTCCTTAATTAAAAGCACACTCCTGTCACACCTTCGCTTAACATTTCATTACCTATGTCTTCTAAAACAGATTATAAATTTTAAGCGCATCACAAATGTTTAAATTCATTGGCTTAAAAGCGCTGATAGCGGAAAAATTGGGAATGCATTGCGTTTCGCTAATTTAAATTTTTGAGCCAGTGAATTCATGGATTTGATTACTTTTATTAAGGTTTTCGCTTCTTTGACAAGCCATTACCGATAAAATTCTCAGTTTGAAATTGTCATTGGATTAATCATGTTTTATAACAGGTTTAGAGGATTCTTATACTCTCGTTGGCATTCTGGAAATGGATAATTGCAACCTAAAGTAAAAATTACAAAAATTTCTTATTCACAATCTTTCTCCCTTAGTAGGCAGTATTTCTGTACCTCAGAGCCAGAGTGATGTGAATCGAAAAATTGCAATTTTCTTTATTAGTGCATTGTATGTAAAATCCTATTCCGCATGGAGCCATGTAAACGTAATTTATGAAAAAAATCCTTTTAAATTTTCTACCAAGGTTAAAAGAGCGCTTGTCCCATCATTTGCATGCGCCAGAAAAAAGTTTTTCCTCTCCCCTGTAAAATTTTCATAATGTGACTTACGACCTTCTGCGGCTCTAAGGTACGAATATATTGTTACAAATTCTGTAAATAATAATTATTTTTATGATTAATTTGTCGTAATCTAGCTAAATTTGGCGTTTATTAAATTATCTTACATCTAAAATTATTGTAGCAATGTAACCTGTAAATAGTTTCTTGTAATGAATATACAGCCCCCGTACATTCGGCTGAAGTATACGGGTCCCCTCATTTCTGAATGATAAAATTTGTGAATGAAAAGAAAATACGAGAAGCATTTGGAATATTGTGGAAACTTTTCGATGTCTATAAATAGCCGTGCCGCATGATAAAAAGTCAGTCTCGACTGAACCGTTGGGCTGAGAGTAGTTATTTTGCTCTGTTTATTGCGAGGCATTTCGCTGGGTTGTTTTTCGTATTTGGATGTAAATACGTGTGTAACCGTTGAGTTTACGGTGTTGAGTGATATTTGCTTAACTGCTGACGATTAATTTAGCAGTTGTTGACGATCTTTCCTGTATATAGTGTAAATAAATCTCCTGTGTTTTTCTCAAGAACTGTGTCGCCCTTTCAAAAAAGTTGGAAGTCGCACCGGATCCTTTAACAATATCATTCTGAAAATAATGTTTTGACAGCACGAAATTCATTTTTAAACCCATTGGGATTGATTCACAAAATTAAAGATTTTCCCAGCTTTATTTAAGTGATGTTTTGTATTATACATATTTAGTGATTCCCATGCTATTTCTTTTGTAGGTTGCTCTTTGATCATAAGACTTGGAAATGTCCCCATGAAATTACGAGACTGATCACAGGGCTTGTTATTGTCCCCATGAATCTACAAAACTGAAACAGATCAAATAGTTATTCAAAGATAGCCTTAGTAAAGGAATTTTAAATACGGAATCAGCTCTCGTATGACGAAAATTAGAAAAAGATACAACAGAGAGAGAATGAATCAAAACTCTACTAAGACTAAAACAGATCTAACAGTTGGACTGTCGGACACACCCACATCTATACTAATAATATAAAGATGTTGAGCTCGTTTGTTTGAACGCGCTAATCTCAGGAACTACTGATTCGAATTGAAAACGTATTTTTGTGTTGAACAGTCTATTTGTTGAGGAAGGCTATAGGGTATTTTTTAAATCAGATTGACCGAAATATTTGTAATTGGGAATTAAATATTTAATTAATTGTTTAGTTCTATGAATTCCTAATAGATGGCGGTGTAAGTTTAGTTCTATGAATTTCTAATAGATGGCGGGGTAAGTTTAGTTCTATGAATTTCTAATAGATGGCGGGGTAAATTATCTCGTCGAGAGGGCGCTGGTCGACAGTGTCGATAGCTGCGAGGAACCATGTCCATGCTACGCTGCTGTGAAAGGCGAACAGATTTTTGAATACTTTTTTTTTTCCAATGTTCAGGTACATAATTTGGTTTTGCAGGATTTTACACAATTGGGTTTTGTTTTCTTTATTTCTTCAACGTTTGTTTTTGTTCTTATAGTTGAAGACAGTTACTTATCTACGTATAAAATATGATTTGTCGTATTTTTCAATTGTGATTGTTCTTTATAACGTTTTCATTATAGCATAGTTTATTTGGCGAAACACTTTAAATTGCAAGGGAAAAAGCCGCTTTACTCGCTAAAGGGCAGGGTTACGGTAGTGTGGTTGCTTGGCGCGTTAAGCGATGAACTATGTAGTTGAAGGATTATTTTGAGTTTTAAAGCTACTGTAAATATTTTTATGTGTTTAGGCGAATGGTTTTAAATTTCAGAGAGACTTTAACAGGTTTTTTGAAAAGGCGTGTACACATTTTAGTTAAAGAAAAATGATCATTTCAAATCAGAAGGAGAGCGGGGGGGGGGCGAGCATTTTTTTTCAACGGAATTTATTTTACTTCTTATCACGGACATCGCCGTGGGAGTACTGCTAGTTATACATATTTAAGGTAAGTGTATACCGTAAACATTTTTTCCTTCAATATTCATTAAACCATTATAAAACTTTACACAATTATTAAATGTGGCATAAATAACACATTTTGGAAATTAATTTGTTGGGGAAAAAAAAGCCTATAGTGTTTTTTAAGCCATATTTTTAGCAAAAAACTCCCATGTTCTTAACATTTCCAGTGATTCACATTTTAAATATTTTTAAAGATTTTGGTGTCTATCTCTTCGTTAGATAACAGAGAGCGATATGACCCTCCAATTTGGAAATAATTAACTAAATACAGGTTTATGGGTAAATGTTTAAAAAATTCACTTGAAAAATGTGCTTTTGCCCCCTAAGTTGAATTGATCTCACCTGGCGATATTAAAAAACCCGTCATTTAGCATTAAAATTGCTAAACGACGTTCTTGACCTCGAATAATCAGTGTAATACAGACTAAAGCTAAAAGTAAGCTAATGGAGTTGTGTAAAATTCAAACAATATTGCATCTAATATATCTTTGCACTGCTACAAAACGTGCTTGTGCCAGTCGTTTCGGTATTTCCCCTGGTAAGTCTGGGGGGGGGGAGTGGTCAATGGGTTAAAGTGTTCATACATCAAATAAATGGCTATAGCTTAGAATCAAAAGTTCGAATGACTGTGAAAATTTTATTTTAGAATAGGGCAGTCCGAAACTACATTTTGAATACAAAATTTTACAATTGGCAAAATTTTATTTGGTAAAAAAAATGTTTTGTATGAATATGAAAATTTTTAAAACCTAAGCACCTTTTTTAACTTCCTTGAGAAATTTTGTTTGTTAGAATTATGAACAGATCGGCTGCACAGGAAGCTTCCTACATGTCTAAAGAACACTTACTCATTAGCAGTTAGCTGAATCTATTTTAGATAATTTTTTAGAACAATTTAAGTAAGATGGGGTAAAGTGGTCATAATATTAGGTTTAACGAATATTTTTCTTCTAATGTCACTAAATCTTTAAGTATAAGGCAGACATAAATTACATATTAATTTCACATAAGTATATGCGTATGTATACGCATGTACTCGTGTAAGCACGTATATAGACGTATTCACATAAATGCACCAATAAATACGTATATGGATATCTGCAAGTATTTTTTTTATCTGTACCAGAATAACATTGAAATATACACGTATATACTCGTTATACTTGTATATATACGAAGACTTATATACTCAGGTAGACACGTATATACGCGTACGTACCCGAGCAGACACTTACATACAAGCATATGATATACAAGTATATAGGGTGAGTTTAAACTCTTTTGCAACTTGCTATAAGATGTTAGAGGAGAGGATGAGAAGCAAGAATCAAACATATGAAATATATGGTCACAAACACAATGATGACGCGCTACGTGCACGCAAAGCCAGCACAAAGTGCGCAAAGCTACGTGCACGTGGATGCAAAACAGATTACAATTTTTTTCACAAAGTCAATTTACACAGCATTTTAGGTCTTAAAAAAGTTTTAAAGCAATTGATGAAATTTGCGAGCCTGCAGCAGTAATAAGATTTTGTTGCAAATGGTATATTAGATTTACTACAGGCCATAACTTTTAACAACTACTCTAAATATTTCTTAAAAACTAAAATGTTAGTTAAAATCATCTTTGTGAAACAAATCTGTGACCAGTTTTGCAATCATCAGTTTCTGCCTTTGTGTGCATGTAGTGCGTCAGCGACCATAAGTTGCTTATGATTCTTTACTTCTTATCCTCCTCTCACACACCTTAGGTTTTTGCTCAAGAGCTTAGATTCACTCCATAGGTATACATTTATATAGGCGTATATACGCGTGTATACATACATGTACTGGTGTATACAAGTGAATGTATGTATATGCGTCTATACAGGTATAGAGTGCTTACAATTTTACATACGTATAGACTCGTGCTTACATGTATATATATACGTGAGTAGAGACGTACAAACACGCCCTAGATGTATCCACAAATTAACTCATGTACACCCGTATGTTATGTATGTACACTTACATTTGCGTATATACGTCTGTTATACACGTATATACTCAGGTAGGCACGTATATCCTCGAGATACAAATTCATACACGCATAACATGTTCGTTTATATGCATATATACTCGGATGTACAGGTGACACGTATACACTCTCGCTGAAGACGCATACATGCTTATATACTCTTGTATGCACGTATATACTTGAGTAGGCACGTGCATGCCTGTATCTGATACATACAGGGTTTGTCCGGAAAGTAATGAGCCTTATTTTATTGTGACGCGACCGTACACCGCCGAGCGGCGCGACCGCTTGGAAGTGGTGGGGGGAACCCTAAGCTTTCCAGCGAGCCATGCCTCAGTCGCCTCCGAGGTCTGAAACGGTGAGGACGTCATTTTAAGGAGACCCCTGTTTCGCGCCCTTGTCATACTAAAAATGGAAAGAACGATTGAACAACGCTACGCGATAAAATTTTGTGTCAAAGTGAACAAAACTGCCAAGGAAACCTTCGATATGCTTCAGGAGGGTTACGGGGAGGCTTGCATGTCCTATTCGCAGGCAAAAAAGTGGCACAAAGCTTTCAAAGAGGGTCGTGAGGATGTCACCGACGAGGCCGGTCTGGACGCCCTTCAACCTCGAAAACGGACAACAATGTGAGTTGTGTGCGCGAATTGTTGAACTCAGACCGCCGAATGAGTGTTCGTTTGTTGTCAGACTCGTTGAACTTGCCGAAAACAATTGTCCATGAGATTGTGTCGGAAGAATTGGGCATGCGAAAGATTTGCGCAAAACTTGTGCCCAAAGTTTTGACCGATGCTCAAAAACGCATCGCTTGGAAGTCTCCAAGGAGATGAAAAAAATGTGTAGGGACAACCCTAATTTTTTGGACAACGTCATCACTGGAGATGAGTCATGGCCCCGCCCGACTTTTTTTTGTTTCCCAAACTGAAACGAGAGCTGAAGGGGAAACATTGGGACACCGTGGAAACCATCCAGTCTACTACGACGTCACTTCTAAAGAGCTTATCGGTCGAGGACTTCCAGGGAGCCTTCAATTCATGGAAATCGCGCTGGCAAAAGTGTATCGACGCAGAAGGGTCGTACTTTGAAGATTTTTAAGTATTTGTAAGAATCTGATCATTAAAAGTATTTTTTAAAAATTGAGGCTCATTACTTTCCGGAACAAACCCTGTACATGTATCTACTCATATATGAACGTGTTTACTCATGTTTACACGGCACGTATATACTCGTGTATACATACATATACTTGTGCATATACTTCTAACCATAAAACGAACCGAAAGATACGAATATTAGGGTTATTTACAATGGTTTTGCATCTATTTTTAACTATGACCACTTTACCCCACCTCATGGGGTAAAGTGGTCATAAATAAACAGGGAAAAGAAAATGTTGTAAAACTACTTAAATCAATATTTTTTCCCTAAAATTCAATATACCGTGTTCTTTAATAATGCAATGTAAAATAACAATAAAAGAAGTTGAAGTGTTTAAAGAATTTATTGTATTTATTATCCACCTCTAAGTTGAAAACCTACGATATTATGACCACTTTACCCCACCAGACCCTATATATTTTTTAATTTTATCGTCGTAAATGTGCGTTTGGACAAATACCATATTTAGTGCGTGTAGACTTCATGGATTAGGTTTAAGTTCTGGTAAAAAGAAAGCGTGAGGTTGTTTTTTATAGATTATGTGTAAATTTGTCACTTCTCTGGTGGTCACTCCTCTGGCAGTTTGAAAGACAATAGTGTAACCCCCTGAAGGCACATTTTTCCCGGGTGCCTATGAAACTCAAAAAAGTTCAAGCATCATCTGGCCTTCATCTTTGCAAATACAAAAACAATGACAACTAGTGAAATAATGTATGTTAAAACTAAACAGAAATTTTTTTCTCTGGGAACGGAAAATGTTCATTTACCGTATATTCACCCATAATATTTTCAGGGGTCGATTACTACAGTGGGTGACCAAACAAAAATTTTTGGGAGTCCTCTGCAGTGAAACCTTATCAATATAAGAATTATTGGAGAATTAGGTATGGTGGTTCTCCAATTAACAAATAAACCCGGTTTATTGAGTGTTGAAGTGTTCTACCACTCATCCAAAATACTTGTTCTAGGGAGGCAGAAAAAGAAAGGTAGATAACTAAAAGGAGATTACCTTAATTTTCTTTTATTTTCGACTACGACAATTTTAATCTTTTGGGATGTCTTAAAAATCGGGGATTCATGGCCAACAGCCTAACTGGTTTGTTTGGTAATTGAGCTCTGATTTATTTGTATAATATAAAATGAATTAAAATTTCATGTTTCATACTGTGCATGATCTATGGATGTAACTTAAACTCATTTCACATCTATTTCAATGTTATATCTTGGAAATTCGAGCTGCTCCTGTGCAAAAACTCATGTCCTATTTGAACTCAGGGTACCAAATTCATACAAAATCAGCTCGAAATACCCGTGCACCAAAATGACTTCCCCTGTGTAATTTTACACACTAAGACGAATTTACACAATATTCTATCCTTTGAAGAAATGTTTGAAGCCCTCGTTGAAAACGTGGTTTGCAGCTGCAATCAAAACGCGTCGTTATAACAACGTAGCTGCCACAAGCGATTCTGGCCTTTGTTGTTGTGACCTATGTATTACAGCTGCAACCCACAACTTAGGACAACTGCTTTAATATTTTCTGAAAAACTAAAATGTTGTGTAAAATTGTATTTATGTAATAAATTATTACTTCTGCCCTGCTTCGTATATTTCAGTGTCAGACTTTGGTGCAAGTTGCGAGTTCACGTTATAATAGCAGCCATACGTTCCAACATTATTTTTGCCTTCTATCGTACCTGATATCGTACCTTTATATTGTACGTGCAGTTTTTGTGCAATAATTATAAATCTCTCTGCATATCAAAAAATATAACGTGCTCTTGTTATTCACCCAAAGGTAAAAAAAGCCTTTCAGTGATTTTTTTTGGTGGGGGGGGGGGATGAAAATGTCAAAACCAGTGCAAATGTGCAAAGTATAATCTTTACAGATTTTATCCAAGCACGTATTCTACTAACGTAAAGAGATACTAATGACCAAGACACATGAAATGTGTCTCAGTCATTAATATTTCTCGAAGTTTGAAGTCCCGTGACAGAATTCTCCTTTTCAGTATCTTTCGTGTTAAGGAAAACGGAACGAGTTGAATTTCTCTGAGTTTTAATCACTCTTGCAGAAATGTCTGCGACTTCCGTCATAATGAAAAGCATAGTAGTTTCTTCAGTTAAAAACTTAGATATGAAACTTTATGCGGTACTCCCCCCACCACACACACACACAAACGCACACCCCGTAGACTTCAAAAATATTATCAGATATTATCATAACTAAACCCGAGGTAGTAACAATATTAAATTAGGTTCTTAAAACAAAACTCTCAAAAAAAAACTATGCTTATTTTTAAAGCATCTGCAGGAATGCCCACCTAGAGGGGTCTAGGCGTAGACTGCGACATTGAAATTTTTAGGGGAGTCTTAGGGGGGTGGGCACCCCTGGCATCTAAGTCGGTGTTTTCCAACTTGGGAGAACTCACCTCTACGTGGGAAAGCGAAAATCTAAGAATAAGTTTCTTAGGTCAAGGGGTTTCTTTTTATATTTTCAACTAGGGCGAGGTGGTTATTCTTATATTTGTTGTGATCAACACGTGATAGTATTATTTGGGCGTAATATTAATGATATTAATCATTACCACCAGTGGAGTAAACATCAAAATTTTTGAAGAAATTTGGTGGTGTATAGGGAACATTACAGTAGTTAACAGTAAGGACGGAGCTAAGGTAGGGTTAAACCTTAGACCAGACATTCATGACAATGTTTTGGGTTTATATTTTACCTGAAAAAATGAAACCGATTTTTAGTATTTTGTCATTAAAAAACGATGATCAACTTCACGTACTCTAAGCGTCAGAAAAAAAAGCTACTAAGGTTTGAGTGAATCATTCAATCCCACACCCCTGTTAGTTAGATTTTTTTTTTTTTTTTTTTGATCAGTCACGATTGCTAACTGTTTTCACTTGACCGTCCTTTATGTTTGGTTCATTTTTAACTCCACCGTCCTCTGCAGGCGCGACTCCTCACGGTAGCCGCTTCTCCCGGTCGTGCCATCCATGTCCTACACACATGTACGCTCATACACATACACACTCATACAACATACACACTCACACACATACACACACGCACCTTTACACACTGACACACACGCCAACGTGCATTCACACAGGTCTACGTACACACACAAGTCTACACATACACATACACAACTGTACGCATGTAACCGCCTAAGAGCAGGGAGAGGAGCCCTTTCTAGAAACATGCGAATAGGGTAGTAACCAATAAGTTGGGTCCTGTAGCAACTCGTAGTTGCGAAAAACATAATTTAAATTGAAAATTGCAGAATTCAAATTAATTATAACTTTTTTTTTGAGCAATCACGAATTTATTATTGTTTCATTTGACCGTTGAATGACATTCTTCCGCATTCTTTGATTTTTGGAACTGGTCCTCTGCAGCACCACCGCCTACACACACACCTACATACACCCACACACGCCTACATACACAAGCCTACACACATGCCTACATACACACACACATACGGCTACATACCCACACACACTTATGATTGCGAATTACATAATTTAAATTCAATATGTCAAAAATTCATTTTTTTTGCATGATATTAATATAAACTGAAATGTATGCAAAATGATAACGTTTAGAAACAAAGTGTGATCACCTGGCTAGAGTAGTTGATTCCGAAAATGTTTATTTGTCCGTAACGAATTAAGTTTTTTTCTTTTGGAAAAAACTTTTTTTCTATTCTATTTTTTAAGTAACCTTGCATCCATCCATGAGCTCACGCAAGTAGACTGTAGTTCTCAAAACTGTTCCATCAGACACAGTAACGTTTCAGGCCGTAAACGTTTCAGGTTCTAGATAAGGGGACGAATCAGCAAGCGCTTAAGGTTCCCTTATCAAGCGCGTTTGAGAGTTCTAAAGGAAAGGTATTACAGCCGAATCCCGACTTACGCGAGGGATGCGATCCAAGACCCCTCGCGTAAGTCGAAATTTCGCGTTATGGAAAAAGATAAATGTAAAAAACTTTTATAAACGTACTCAATTATTTTAAACACTTGTAAACACCCCCCTCAAATGTTAAAAACCATTTCTTAACAATACATTATTGTTTCTTACATAAAAAACTGAATGTTTACTTGTGTTAAAAAAAAAAAAACGTTTTATTCAGCATTAAATACTGCTATGATGCACAAAATCAAAGATCAATGGGAAAGAAAGACATAAAATAAACCAGTATACGGTGCGTACAGTATACAGTAAGAAAAAGCAAATGCACAAAAGTTGTACTGTACAGTAGATCCAGTAATGATATTTGTAACTTGAAAAAAGTAAAGATGCTAATGATTTATGATGCGTGATCAAACTGTTATTCTAATATATTTTTTAACAGTTGCTTCACCAATTCTTTTATAACGTTTCCATCTATGGTTACACCCCTCTTCCTGGTTTCTTTAATTCACAATACAAGAGCAGCTCCCATTTTCTTAAATTTTTGCATTTGAATAAGATATTACTCGGTAAACTCTTACGGAGGATTCCTTTTCTTGACTTTTAATTGTACGTAAGGAATATGGAAGATTCACTCATACCTAATTGTCGTGCTACCTTCGACGTATATTTAGTTGAGATTCAGCGTTTCACGAAACTTTAGCATCGAAAAACTTCAGCTTTCTTTTAATTGTCAAAAACTTTCTCTTTTTCTAACTATCTTCACTAACTTTAGATGAAACAGCGCTCTTAGGTGTCATTATATTTAATTAACTTTCAACTAATTAGGTGTCATTATATTTAATTAACTTTCTCATTTAGAATGAAAAAATAAATGGAAAATAAGAAGTAGTTATTTGTATTAGCGATGTTCAGTCTAGTACGGTGTGGAATCTTCCGCTCTCAGTGATGCGAAAGGGATGAAGGTCTACTCACAAAAAAATATAGTAGCCAATTACAAAGCCAATACTTTAGCACCACGATTCCCCACCGAAAGTTTTCGCGTTGCGGGTGAGGAATTCGCGTTAGGCCGAAAATTCTTTACTGGTGAAAAAATCGCGTTATAGCCATTTCGCGTAAGTCGGGTCGTGTTGTAGCGGGAGTCGAATGTGTTTTCCTGTTAGATGAGGACAAAAGCTGGACCTTTGGGGCAGTAACCTTTTTCAGTCCGCTACTTTAACCTTAGATCATTAACACAATCTCTCAATGGTCTAAGGCTTTGACACGTAGACAGAGATTATGCTCCAAAAAAAAAAAAAAAAAAAAAGGAAGTTATCTGAAAAGTAAAAGCAAATGCAACTAATTATTCCCACTATTATTGTTCTAAAATGTATGAGTCGAATTTTAAAAGATGATTCAGATACTCGGTATTTATAATTGCAAGAGTGCACATATGACGTCCTTTGGTATGCTCTCTAATTCACAATATATGTCGTTTATGAACGAACGGTTGCTGAAATGCCGACTCCTTAAAATGAACGGTTTAGTACGATATCCTGAAAAATGAACGGTAAATGTGGTTTAGGACACAGCACTGGAAGTATAACTTTTCATTTCGTTCATTTTAACTTTTATTAGTCTTTAAGCTGTACTCCATAAGTGAACATATTGTTAGTCTTGTTTATCTTTCTATTTCCTAATCAAGCATTTACGATTACGATTACGATTCCGAGTCACAACTGACTACAACTGTATTTATGTCAAGGACTGCATACTAAGTGCCTTGCCTCCATTATTTTTTTATACCGATAGATGGCAGCACCATCACCGGATCGAACAGTTAATTAGAATTTAAAACTAGTCCAGGAGCTAATAGCTACCTGGTGCTAGAACCCCCAGAGGTATCGTTTCACTTGGAGGACATTGAGACCACTAGCATATTTAACGTCGCCCAGTCCCCTTTAATGACGACGGTGGATCTTCGACCATCGAGGTTCGAACTCAGGACCCTCCGGCCCCGAATCCGATACTCTACCGATCGGGTTACCACGGCCCCAGTCAAGCATTTATAATATCACTTGCTTTTCAGATTTTCGTTGCCACTTTGCTTACACCGATAATGAATTAAGTTTTCTTATTTTCATAACTTACAGTCCGAGCTTTTTACATAATGTGATTCATTTATAATTATTTATATTTAATAATTTTCAAATAAATTTTTTTTTGAAATTTAAATAATTTTCTAATTTGAACGAAATCGTTCAGATGAATGAGTTCAATGTCCGGATAAAAAAATATGAACTAGTCTGTGATGAACGAATTAAAAAAAAATAATAGTTTAAAAAACTAAAAAACACGCTTTCGTAGCAAAATGAACTAAAAAGTGAAAAATAATCTTTGAATGATAGTAGTTGACCAATCACTTAATTTTATTGTAATACAAAAAAGCGTGGGGTGCTGTCTATTTACATTTTTGCTTGGACAACAAATGGAAGAAATTCAAGACAACTGATAAGAAGCCCCCCACGCTTTTTTGTATTACATTAAAATTAAGTGATTGGTCAACTACTATCGTTCAAAGATTATTTTTCACTTTTTAGTTCATTTTGCTACGAAAACGTGTTTTTTTTAGTTTTTTAAACTATTATTTTATTTTTCTGCTTTTTAGTCTGATGTTGGAGAATTATCATGCAAAATTGCAATTACTTCTTTTCGTAAACGTTGAATTGACGAAATTATTTATAAAACGAGTGCGAGGTAATATCTTAAAGTTAAGACAAGGGTACCCCGATGGGAAGCTACTGTGAGTCATCGATGTATGTTTGCGGAATGAAAATTTGAGATGCATTTGAATAAAAGTTTTGTTCAACAATGGTCTGATCAGCAATGAATTTCCAATTGAAGGCTCACCTAAATTTTGGCATGAAATTAGTTATAAACAATTATATTTCATGTTCTAATTACCTTGGAACATTGGAACAAATTTTGTCTGATGCAGAAAAATTAAAGGTTATTGTAGATATTTTTAAAAAAATTTTGCGAGCATTTTTTAATGTATTTTTTTTTAATTTTTCCTTTTTCACATTGTTGGATTTATGCCAAAATATTGATTAAAATGGGAGGAAACTAACAATTAAAAGAGTTAATTTGATTATAGAATATTGCATTGTCATCGGGTCTGAGGTCGCGTGCCAAATTTCGAAAGAATCCGATTGCAGGAAGTGGGCGAAATTTGAGCTGCAAGATTCCGTTACAAGATACATACATACACACAGGTGAAGCTAATAAAAGCGTGTTAAAAATACCATTGTCCTTTCCTAGATCACATCATATGCCGGCTTTATTTCCCGCAGCAGAAGAAACATAAATTGTAGTGAGATAATGGATAATAGATAGAAAGAAAAATGCTCATGAATACTTAATTGTGCCTCTCTTCAGTTCAACTACTACGGAAACCGAGTAAAGATTCTCGATCGTACCCAGAAAAGAATAAATACGAAAAGAATGGTCAATTCCTATCTCAAAGAAATATACTTCCTCAGAAGCAAAATTACTACTTCACAAAGACGGCCATTTTTATGAATTCTTTTGCCTAATATAGTAAACATAAATTCTTTTTCCAGAGTATCCCTTTTGCAATACATATTCTTTTTCGATCAGAGTTGACTTTGATAAAAAAAAATGGGAATCAAAGAAATAATAATTTTGTACAGCAATGGCTTATTCTAGCAGATGAAAGAAAAGAAAATAATGAGGCTCTATAAAAGTAGTGAAAGGTTTACTTTGATTACTCTGGACTCTACAAAAAAAAAAAAAAAAAGTTTCGTGTTTGTCACAAAAAAAGTACAATACTGGATATTAAAATTGCTTCAACAAGAAGGAAATGTCAGAATGAAACAAAATTTTGCACACGTGATGGCAACATTGACACTAGAAAACGATTACAAAATGAAAGAAAATGATCATTTATTACTGGAAAAAGCTCACATGTATGGAGTTTTAAGTACTCTGTTGCGCCATCAGAAATGTAAGAGTCGATACGGTCGAGCATTGAGGTACAGAAGTTTCGTACGATGTCCTACTTCCTCTCGTACCACAGCTGCTGTAAACGCGCCACTAATTCGATCAATCTTACACACAGTACAAGTTACCGTCTCAAGTGCTCCCAGATATGCTCCATTTGTGACAAATCAGTGCATCGCGCAGACCAGAGAAAGTGATAATGTGGAAGAGGAAGCCCCTTGAAACCTTTGCTGTGTGTGACCGAGCATTGTCATGTTAAAAAATCGCTCCTGGGAGCCCCGTCGTGAATGCTAACACATGCGTATGCGTTTGATCGAATGATTGGCACATTTACCGCAACTGTGGTACGAGATGACGTAGGATATCGTAGGAGACAATGCCTCAATGCCCGATTTTATCGCTTCGTACATCATACATTCACGTAGAGGTGACTTAACAGGGTACTTAAACCTCCATTCATTTGAGATTTTACCAACAATAAATGATCAATTTGTTTTCATTTTGTAATCTCTTTCTAATGTCAATTTTGCTATCACGTGTGCAAAATTTAGCTTCATTCTGGCAATTTCTTCTTGGTGTAGCAATTTTAATGGCCAGTAGTGTAATATACTATTACTTATTAACACATACATACACAAGAAGTTCCGTCTAGAGCTTTCTCGTATGCCAGCATCGACTTTCTATTATCGAATACATATTTTGTAAATTATAAACAACAGGTAAGTGTTTCAGATAGTATTATTATGTGTACTAATAATTGTGAATTCCAGGAAAAAGGAGACATGAGACTTGTATTTTAAAAATTAATTTTCTGTCACTTGCCATATACCATTCTTTTCAGAAATAAATGAGTTTTTTGAATCTTAACTTGTTTTTCCCAAATAGTTTGATGACTTTTATAAAATCAAGAGCGAAATCAAGTTTTCCCTTGTGTTTCTACAGAGAAAAAAATCTATTTTCTGTTTCATACTGTAACTTCAATAAACTTGTTATCAGCATATAATATTTAGGTCAACTTTTATCATTTGAATGTCTAGTTAAACGTTTTGGTAAGTAATTTAAAATTCTTTTTTTTTCAACCATGAAATAGGTCCATTACTAAGGCAACAATTTGATGTCCTTCCGTTACCAAAATACTACATCTCAGTTAGTTCACCAAGAACCTATTGGGTATAGAAACTAATGTTTTTTTATGCAAAGCAGAATTGCCCTTGTCAAGGAGGCATAGTTAGAATTTCAATATAGATTTAAGTTATATGGTTTTTAATGGTAACGGAAGCACAAAAAAAATACGGTAACGGAAGGACAAAAAAAAATACAGTAACGGAAGGACATTTAACTATAAGCTGGTAGAGGCTAAAATTTTAGAATGCTAGTAAAAAATAAACTATTATATAAAGTTAGTAGTTACATTTAAAACATATATAAGTAATATTTGTATGAAAATTATGTGTGCTTTTATTTAAAAATATAACTTTTATTTAAATTTATTGAAAACTCTTTCGTGATTTTATTTCTTCTATTATATGTAATGAAAATTATGAAAACTTTACTTAAAAACACCTAAGTATGAAAATCATTTTAGTATGACATGTTTGTAATATTACACGCCAATTCAAGCAGAAACATTTGTTTAAAAACTTGACATTTATATTGGAATAATACGATGTTGAAACTGCTGTCAGATTCGTTGCTACAAGTCACAGGAAATGATTGTAGAGAGCATTGGTTTAACCCTTAAAGGTACTGCGAAGAGATCAGTAAATTCAAAAATCAACTTTCAAAAAGATGGAGTAACATCCATTCTCATCCTGACACTCAAAATATGCGCTATTTGAATCCTGTAACAAGTTATGTTATTGAATACAGTAAGTAGTTCAACAAATTGAAGGAGATTTCGTTTCAAAGTCAACAGACTGACTTTGTCAATAAATAATGCTGAAAATGAAGATACAGCTGAATCAAAAACACGAAATCATATGAAAATGCCAAAGGATTCATTAACGTTTGGAGAAGTTTTGCTAGTTGATTGGATAGGAAATAAATTAACAAAAAGCAATGTTGCACACGTACTTCATATAGAAGATGAAGAAATAGAAAAATTTTGTTTGGAAACGCGTAATAATGTGGGAATGATTTTCGTGTTCGCTGAGAAAGAAGATAAATGTTCTATGGACTATGATAAAATTATTGAGTATTTAAAAAATTCAGAATTGCAACAGTTGGCTCAGGCATTAGATATCATTGTTTCAGACTCCTGCATTAGCAGAATAAATGTTTGTAAGTTGAAATTTACCAAGTTTAATTGTTTTGGACTTCTTGTCCTACCGTTACCCTTAACAAATACATAATTCATAAGCTTAAAATAATTATTTTTTTTAAACTAAAGGTCAAATTGTAATGATTGCCCTAATGTTTACAGATTTTTCTCTTTTATAGTTTGACTGAACTTAGGAGGAGAGCATGACAGCGTAAAAGTAATGCAGCAAAAATGTCCTTCCGTTACCGCTTTTTAAATTTGATCAAAAAAAAGTTAACAAAAAATTCTTGGCTTTGGCTTTTTTAGGTACTTACTGTGATGTGTATAAAAGTCTATGCATCAGTTTTTGGAAAAATATGTATTTTGATATGATCACAGACAGAAATGCATCGATGTTTTTGTAAAACTGTCCTTCTGTTACCGCTTGAATTCACCTAATATAAAACTGAAGAGTTTGTTTGTTTGAAAGAGCTAATCTCAGGAACTACTGGCTGGAGAGGAAAACTTATTTTTGTGTTGAATGGACCCTTTATTGAGGAAGGCTATAGGTTTTTTTTTTTTTTTAAATCAGATATACCGAAATATTTGTAATTGCAAATTAAGTGTTGAGTTAAATGTTTAGTTCTATGAATTCCTAATACATGGGTTACGTTTAGTTCTATGAATTCGTAATAGATGGCGGGGTAAATTAACTCATCGAGAGGGTGCCTGCCGACAGTCTCGATGGCCAGGGGCGCCGACTTGCAAAAATTATTGAGGGGGCCGGACATTACCGGGGGTTTAGGGTGTTATGTAATCCCTCGGAGGTCCCCCACCCCAAATAAAGGTCAGATTTTTGTATCTTGAAAATGCCATATTTTCTAGTGTGTATAATTTTAACAAATAAACAGTATGTGACACGGCGTTTTCGAGGTAAAAGAATGTAAAAATTGGTTTACAAATTCTCTGGTTCAACTTTTAAATCATATCACTTGTCTTAGTAAGAGATTTTTTTGTTCTATTTTATGGGGAGCCGTGCAGTGCCGTAGCTAAGCATTGATATTATAAGATGGGAAGAACACTTGACTTGAATGGAAAGGCATTCCCAGAGACGCAGACTTTTTAAAAAAAAGGGGGGGGAACCGGGGGAAATTTTCTAAATTTGAGATGAAAAATAGTGAGTTTTAAAGTTTTTTTAAAGCATTTTAAAGTCATATAATCAACATTAGAACCCCAAAAACTCGACAAACCTGACAAGTATTTTTTGGCTTTGAAAAAAGGAAAAAATAAATACAAACACGCACAGTATTTTCGTAAAAAGGTAATTTAATTTACGCATGTTTTTTTTTAAGACCAGTTTTTTCATTAGTTATACCGGCTAACATATTCAAGTGTAAACGCACTCTCTCAATGTCTAGGTTATTTTTGAAAACTCAATTGATTTTTCAAAATTTGTTTCACCTCTGTTTAATAAAAGCAAGCACTCTTGTTCAACTGCAATGATCTTTGCGAGTCAAGGTGATGTAAACCGCCCAATAATGCAAGATTGCACCATTTCACAAACCTCAATGTAAAGTGCCTTTGGGATTTTGAAAGTATGCGGTGAGCTGGCTTCGTTGTTTTCATACTTTGGTATACGTCGATTCCGAGGAAGCGAAGGATCATCATTTTGTGAAGATTTTTCTTTTAAACACAATTCCCAAAAGTACTCAAAACTATCATACATCCCATTTAATATACAAATCAAACCCTCATATAATTTTTCCAGGTCAGCAACACTTAAATGAGCTCGCCGCAGCGCTGCCCACCGGCAACGGATTTGACCAGTAAGTTCGCGCACTGGGACAAATTTTAAGTGTGCTTGCAGCACTATAACACCATCATTATTCACACTACTCCTTTTCCGTTAACGTGTTTACTACCGTAATAATTATTTGTTTTAACTCATTACTGAATGTATTTTACAAGGTAAACTATCTTCAAACAAGGAAAATAAAAGGTAAATTTATGAGTTTAGAAAACATAATATAACTAATACTTTTCTTGATTTATTGGAGGGGCTGTGCCCCCTCAAAAATACTTTTGAGGGGGCTCGGGCCCCCTCAGGCCCCATGGAGTCGGCGCCTCTGTCGATGGCTGCGAGGAACCATGCCCATGCTACGAACAGATGTTTGAATGCGTTTTCTTTTTAGATATTCAGGTACATATTTTGTAGTAAGTTACCGCCCAAAGCCAGGGCTAAGGCAGAAATACTTAAAATACATCATCATTTTTTGCCATCACTCAGTTTTGCTTTGCCATCAGTCTTTGAGTTGAACCGCACCACTGCTGTGGTCACTCATCTGGTGTGCTAATTCTACATTAGCTACCAGTTTCTTTGGCTCTCTTGGCTCCCTTAAGGGGTTTTTCACCTCCAGCTCTGGTAATTCCTATTGCGGGATGATGAGTGCTAAAAAGCACGAAACTGCAGTCCTCGGATGGAATGACTGAGTCTGGCGGTGTATTTTAAGTATTCAGGTTCAATATTTGATTTTGTAGGTTTTTTTCTATTGGGTTTTGTTTTCTCTATTTCTTCAACGTTTGTTTTTGTTCTTATAGTTGAAGATAGTTACTTATCTAAGTAAATTATTTGATTTGTCGTATTATTCAATTGTGATTGTAGTTTACAACGTTTTTATTATAGTATTGCTTATTTGGAGAAACATTTTAAATTGCAGAGAAAAAACCACTTCACTCGCTAAAAGGCAGGGTTACGGTAGCATGGTTGCTTGGCGCGTTAACCGATGAACTATACAGTGGAAGGATTATTTTGAGTTTTAAATATGCTGTTAATCTTTTTATGAGTTTTGGCGAATAGTTTTAAATTTCAAATAGACTTTGATGTTGAAAAGGTGTGTACTCATTTTAGTTGAAAAAAAAAAAGATCGTTTCTCATCAGAAGGGAGGGGAGAGCGTGGATTTTTTTTATTCAACAGACTTCCTTTAAATTCTTAGCATGGGCATCGCAATGCGGGCACTCTGCTAGTATTATATAAGATGACTCTTACATCTATTTTTTATTTATTTATAGTTTACTTCTTTATTTATTGTGTTTGTTTAGTTATTAAAAATTGATTTCTGCTCAACAACACAAAAATAAAGCTCAAAATAAGCATCTAACTTTAGCAAACTCTAAACGCAACAAGAAAGCATTTTCGAAATTTTACTCTCCCCTTTATTGATGTAGCATTTTCCCAAAGCATTTGCGCCATTAAGTAAGCTTTGCAAACATTATAAATCTTCTATAAAAAATGAGGGGACGTAAATTCATGTTGAATTTATCGATTTAAAACTCAATATTTTATATCGCTTCTGCATGAAAGGAACAGATCTGTTTTCATCCAGAAGAAATGCTATCCTTTTTCGAACAGATGCTTAAATTGTTCGAAATGGGTTGAGTGTCGATGCGTCATCACTGACGGGCAAAAAATGGGGACATTGCGAGAACACATATTGCCCCTAATTTATGCTTCAAAGAGTGTAACATTATTTTGAAGAAAAATTGGCGTTCTCTTGGCGAGAAAAATGATCAACATTAGCTTAAAAATTAGGATGTTGACACATTTTTATTAAAGTTAATCCCTATTTTGTTAAATCAGCAAGAAGTGAAAAGAAAATCAACTAAGCGCTCAAATAATAATATGACAACGAACAATTTCAATTGGTAGGAAATTACCAAAGAAATAATAATTAAATAAAAGAAAGAATTAATAAAGCGATAGGTATAGCCTGCAGAAAAGTTAAAATGAGTAATCTTTACTAATAATAAAGCTGAAAGTCTCTGTCTGTCAGGGTCTCTGTGACGCGCATAGCGCCTAGACCGTTCTGCCGATTTTCATGAAATTTGGCACAGAATTAGTTTCTAGCATGGGAGTGTGCACCTCGAAGCGATTTTTCGAAAATTCTATTTTGTTGATTTTCTATTTCAATTTTAAGAACATTTTCCCCAGCAAAATTATCATAAGATGGACTAGTAAATTACTAAGTTATCATAACGTGGAACCGAACGTGGGCAAAAGCCAATTGGCGAGAAATTCATTATACATTATTTGTAAATATACAGGCGAACCAAAAGACCTTTTAATTTTCTACTACGAGCAAAGCCGTGCAGGTGCCACTAGTGACAAATAAAGCAAAAAAAAAAGTAAATTCATAAAAATAAGCAATTTGTACATGCGAAAAAAGCGGACGATAGCATTCATTTTCAGAGCTTTCATGACTTTTATCAACCTTGCCGCGCCTCAAAGAATCCCTGTGCTCCCTATCTGCAAATCTCAAAGCGCATAAATTTGACACTAAGACCATAGCAACGTTAGAAAAATAAGTTATCTTGATTGCTCAACGAAGAGAAATGCAATTACCTAATGACTCGAATCTCAGAGCTAAAAGGAACACCTTTTTCATTGCAAAAGAATGAGGAAGGATTACGAATCTTTAGATAAGCTTACATTTTGCGGCACTGTAGAGGTGGGCAATGTCGTTCTTTTGAATGATCCGTTCATCAGAGATTCGTTCATTGCTTTGATCCGTTCATTTAACTCGTTCATTTGAACGACTTCGTTTATTTAAAAAAGTTGGTGCAGGAGGTCTCTTTGCATGACATACTCACGTACATTCGAATCGTTAGATCAGTAATACTCTTTGATGGAACAATTACTAAAATCATCTATAAAAAAATTTTGAAAAAAAAAATAGAACCGACTTCAAAATTGCTCTAAAAAGTGAAAAATAATTTTATTCTTAAAACACCATCGATAATGCCTTTAAACATAATTTTTGAAGTTGGCGCAAAAACAAAACGTAAAATCCAGTGTAACCATGCTTCGTTCATATTTTTTTTCAGAAAAGCATCCAAAGTTACGAACGAAATCTTTATATCGTTATTCAAATATGTTGTCATCAATGCATAATTTATGTGATAGTGAAGAAACTGGACCTATTTAAATTTATAGTTGTAGTTGAGTTATGGCTGAGGATGATTTTATCTATCGTTTTTGCGCCAATTTCAAAAATTATGTTTAAAAGCATTATCGATGGTGTTTAAAGAATAAAATTATTTTTCACTTTTTAGAGCAATTTTGAAGTCGGTTCTATTTTTTTTCAAAATTTTTTTATTTTATTCTTTTTAGTGTAAATGTAGGTATTTCAGAAATAGTAACAAGTTACCATCACGAAACTTCACCTTATTTTTTTCATAAAAATGCTCCATACTAAAGAAAAAAAACTATAAGCACGCCTTAAACTTTAAACGATTGGCACTAAAGACTTACCTTTGTTCCTCTTTGGAATTAATGTGTAGTTAATTTAATTATAACCATTTAAGTATTACCTTTTTTCTAACTAATTTACATTACACAGCATTTAAGTTGCTCATGATGCAATTCTGTATTTTCTTACTTAGCTCCCATCATTTGTTATTGGCATAGATGATAACGAAAAAATTACTACTGTAGTTGAGGCAAACCTAATGGTAGCATTGCGAAGGCTAAGCAGATCCTAATCACTGCATCACCTCGCTTCCAGGTTAGGTTTACCCCCACTATGGAGCAATAGCACTGAAGAAGGGAAGATTTCGATAATTCACATAGGGTTCTATAAATCAGCAAGGTTACCAAAATAAAACTATTTACGCCAAAAATGAGACGACAGCGCCAGATTTCCGATTATTATCGAATATCCCCCCTGAAGAAACTTGATGCTTGCTTCAGAGAAGCCTTCATTCAAAATTATCATTACAATTAATATTAATGTTACTGTCGTATGGCACCAAACTTTCATAACAATGGGTTTTAAATTTAATCATTTAATAGGGAAATTGCATGAAATTTATTGTTTTTTGCCCATAACGTTTTTTCTAAAGGACAAATATGGTCAAACAAAGTAATGGGACCTAAGTTGAGCTATCCCCTATCCATTAAAAAAAGAATCATCAAAATCGGTTCACTAAGTGAGACGCTGTGAGTGGACAAACAAAAAAAAAACATACATACGGTATGACCTGTTAACCGCCTTCTTTTTGAAGTCGGTTAAAAAGTAAGAAATTATGCCTATGAAAAATGAATAAAAAAAACTTTATTCAGGTTTAGATGTTTAACGCAATTATACTTCATTTCGTAAGATATTTCTCAGTTGCCGAATGATATGGTTTTCCATTCCAAAAATTGCAGGTTCCATTTCAGCATGTCACAAAATTAAGTTCTTAAATTTTACTAGTATATAAAAAATAAATAAACTGTTTGTGATGTCAGAAAATTTTCAAAATTGAACTTACGTGAAATAGTGCACTAATTCTAAATAGAAATATATCTCCAAGTGTAGTATGGTTACAGGTGAAAATAAAACAAAAAATAATTTTGAATGTGTATTTTCGGTTACATTTTTAAACAGATAAATCACGAAATAAATCAAAGAGAACCAAAAAAATGAAAGAGAGAAAAGTAACAGGCTGTAACATAAAAAAAGAGAATAAAGAAATGTTTATTAAAACTATGTATGGTAAATATACATAAACTTAACAAAAATATCTTTTCATAAAACGTCTGCTTTTTAAATAAAAAGTGACGTAAGTTGTCTAACTAACCTTTTTTTCCCCCAAAACAAACATATGTCAGCCATGACATCTACCCAAAAGAAAGAGGCACGTTCCTTCAAATATTTTTTTTTTCCAGCTACAGCACTGTATACGTACATATAGTATTATCAACAGCGAAAAAAAAGTAACAACAAATATATTGATAACTCGGCTGGATTAGCGGATAATTTAATTTAAAACGAGCTGATGTGTGCATCACATGACTTCCTTTTACTCCAATTTAATGTCATTTCCCCATTATTGGCATTTTTAATGTGATTCAATAGTTTATTCTCTAAATATCACCAACAGTGGCCAAATTAAAACCAGATTTTTTAAAAAAAATCGCCAAATCTGCCGCCAAGTTGGCGACAAAACTTGGCGACCAAAATACTGGCGATATATCGTCAAGTGTCCACCAAATGATAACATTACTTGAGTTTACATCTAAATTGACAATGATCCCCCCCCCCAAAAAAAGGGGGCAAAAGATCGCTTTAGAAACACCCGAATGCAACCAAAAAGGGAGGTGCACAACTAGATCCCATTAGGAGTCTACGTACCAAATTTTAACTTTCTATGACATACCGTTCTTGAGTTATGCGACATACATACGCACATACGTACTTACATACATACGTATATACAGACGTCACGAGAAAACTCGTTGAAATTAACTCGGGAATCGTCAAAACGGATATTTCGCGTGTCTATACGTTCTTAGGTTTATGTGTGTTCGAGTCAAAAAAAAAAAAAACTCAACACTCATTCGGGGGTGAGTAAAATGAAAATTAAGGTCGATTTTTGAGTGAAAATTTTTTTACGCATACCATACTTCCTTTTTTGTAAAAGGAAGTAAAAAAGAGAGAGACTCACCTAAATATTAGGGAGCTTCAAAATTATTATTCCACAGTACCAATGAAAAGAGGGGAAAAAACGCAACACTTTTTTAAATGGTAGAAAAATGAGACAGTATTAATCCTTATTAAAAATTTCTGGATATTAAATGTAAAATAAGCAACTTCGAAATCGCCAAGTTAAAAATAACCGCCAAATCAATATGGGGCGAGATACCACTAGGCTTGACCTACACTGTAAAAAAAAATCCGTAAAATTTACGGTTTTTTACCGGCAGCTGGGTTGGTTGTGCAAAACCGTAAAAGTTGCGGAGAATACCCGTCAACATAACGGTCTTTTACCATACAAGGACAAAATTACGGTTTTAAACCGTTCATAGCGTCGAACGGGGAAAAACCGTTTATCAACGAAACGGGTTTAAACAGTCAAATTTAAGGGAAAAACCAGTTGAAATTACGGGTATTTTTTACAGTGTACCGTCATCGAGTTTCCTAAAATTGTTACCATAGATGCAGAGTAAAAGTTGTAAATAAAACGTGAAAATAAAAATCTCTACCTCTTTCACGTGAACTAATCAGGGTTGAAAGGTGCCTAAAAATGAGTAATTTACCCTCATCGAGTTTCCGAAAATTGTTATTAAAAACGAAGCGTAAAAGATGGAAGTGGTTCGAAGTTTCAATATTGAAACTTTAAATAGCGGCAACGCTATGATTGGAAAACTTTTGCTTAGGCAATCCTATACCATCGGTTTTGTTGTTTTTTGACCTATATTTTTTTTGAGCAATCATGATTGCTTATTGCTTTCATTTGACTGTTTTGATGTCCTATCATTTTATTTTCTTGCCAGCACCCTCTGTAGCACCACCGTCAACCGGCTCCTCACGGTGCTGCACCTCTAGCGAAAACCGTCACCAGGTTACGTCCATATCCTACACTTACACGCATACATACACGCACGTACACACACACACATACGCCTACACGCACATACACAAACACACATAAATACCTACACATACACACAACTACTCACACACTCATGCCTGCACACAGACACAAATACATATGCCTACACATACACATACCCCTGCACACAAACACACATGCCCCCCCCCCACACATAAACACACACGCCTACATACACATACACACAATCGTGATTGCGAAAAAAAAATTGAATTCAAGAGATTAAAATTCAAATTAATTTTTTATATAACTTATGTGGGAACTCGATGAGGGTAAATTACTGATTTTTTGGGTACTTTTTAGCCACTGACAACCCAGGTTAGGAACCGGAAAACGGCAGGCAACCTTCCTTTAACGGTTTCTTTACAGCTTTTACTCTTCATTTATGACAACTATTTCCGGAAACTCGATGAGGTTAAATTACTCATCTTTTGGCCCCTTTTAGCCCCTGGCAAACCTGATTAGTTCACACGCAACAGGTAGGCAACCTTACTTTAACGTTTTATTTACAGGTTTTACCCTTCGTTTATGACAACAATTTCCGGAAACTCGATGAGGGGTAAATTATCTCCCTCATCGTAAAAAGGGCCTGATTACCGCACAGGCCTACTAGACCTGGACCCCCTCTTCCTAAGGGGCCCCAAATTACTTAAAGAATTATGCATAGCATTACAACTATACAAAAATACACACATTTTTAAAATAGTAGCGTTCAGGTGGCCTCCAAATTATTGTGAGCCTTGGACCTCACTTTTAGTTAGTCGGGCTTTAATCGTAAACCTTTTATCCCCTGACAACCCTGATTAGGGAGGCGAAAAAGGTAGGCACCGTAGTTTAGCGTTTTATTTCCATCTTTTGCTCTTAATTTATGATAACAATTTTCTGAAACTCTATGAGGGCAAATAACTCATTTTTAGGCACCTTTCAGCCCCTGGCAATTCTGATTAGTTCACGTGAAAGAAATAGAAATTTTATTTTCACGTTTTATTTACAACTTTTACTCTTCACATGTGGTAACAATTTTAGGAAACTCGATGAGGGTGGGTCAAACCTAGGGGAATCTTACACCATACATATGGATGGTAATTGATAGCAGAGATGTTATAGAAGGCAAAAGGATCGCCAGAAAAGTGATGAAAGGTATCTTTAGAGATAATTTTTCCAACAGAAAACGTGAGAAGTATTTTAGCAGGTGCGTGGACAGAAAGTGGAAATTCCAAACATTTTGTTAGTAATCGAAACAGAATGTCTAGTGGATGCATTGGAAAATTGTAAATGAACTGCAACGGTTAAAGAAAAATTATGAAGGAAGCAGAAAGTGAAAAAGTTCGACATGAATAATTTTAAATGCCCTGAGAAAAAAGGAAATTTGAGGTTCATTAAGAGTTCAAAAATTGAAGATGAATGTAATTGGAAAAAAATACATATATATATATATATAAATTTAATTTGAATTTTGTCATCTTGAATTCAAATTATGTTTTTCGCAATCACGAATGTGTGTGTATGTAGGCGTGTGTGTTTGTGTGTGGGGGTATGGGTGTTTGTGTGTAGGGGGTATGTGTATGTATGTGTAGGCATGTGTGTTTGTGTCTGTGTGCAGGCATGAGTGTGTGGGTAGCTGTGTGTATGAGTGTTTGTGTGCGTGGGGGCGGGGTATGTGTATGTGTGTGTAAGCATATGTGTTTGTGTCTGTGTGCAGAGATGAATGTGTGGGTAGTTGTGTGTATGTGTGTGTATGTGTAGGTGTCTGTATGTATGCGTGTGTGTATGTGTTTGTGTGTGTATGTGTTTGTGTGTGTGTATGTGTTTGAGTGTGTGTTTGTATGTGTATGTGTTTGAGTGTGTGTTTGTGTGTATGTGTTTGAGTGTGTGTTTGTATGTGTATGCGTTTGAGTGTGTGTTTGTGTGTATGTGTTTGTGTGTGTGTGTGTACGTGCGTGTATGTATGCGTGTAAGTATAGGATATTGACGCAAGCTGGAGACGGTTTTCGCTAGAGGAGCAGCATCGTGAGGAGCCGGTCGACGGTGATGTTGCAGAGGGTGCTGGCGCGGGAAAATAAAATGATAGGACGCCAAAAACAGTCAAATGAAAGCAATAAGCAATCGTGATTGCTCAAAAAAAGATTTTGTCACAAGTGTATCCATACAATGTTCCAAACTGCTCACCGTTCAAAAGAACGGTCGTTCATTTTTCATGTGAACGAACGGTTCCGTTCATTTTAAGGATTCTTTCTTTTTGACCCGTTCGTTCATCTACGAAACATCCTTACTGCACTGAAACAATTTTAACCCCGAAGCATGTGTCTGTCGTGTTTTAAAAATACTCAAAAATAACACACCAAAATATATTAAAAACATTTTCATCAAATACTTCACAAAGAGCTAGACACCTGATTTATTTCACCAAACAAAAGCTTATGTTTTTAGTGCTTTTACGAGTATGATTCTTTTTTCGTTTCTCGATATTCAGTTCAGGGGCAAAAAACCGATGCGTAGGAAGGTGTAAAATAGCACTTTCGTCTCCATAAAAAATATCTTTCCTTTATAGCTTATTGAAGAAAGGGACAATAAAACTCCTCAGAGTATTGGTTCGTAGATACACAAGCCTTTAAAAGATACAATTTACATTTCACAGTCTTCATCTCTTAGTGCTCTTGTGGACTTCTGCTGTGGGATGGATATAGTTTTTTTAGAAGTATGTCTGAAATATGTTGTTTGGCACGCTGGTAAATTATTGATACTCCTTGTAGCAGCTAAGAGATATGCTGCCGTAGGGAAGTAAAACTGAGAATTTGCAGAAATCTGTTTCTGAGATGTTTGGAAAAGCGCGTTTTAGATTTAATACTAACTAGCGGTCCCTGCACGGCTTTGCCCGTAGTAGAAAATTAAAAGGTCATTTGTTTCGCGTGTATATTTACAAATAATGGATGATGAATTTCTCGCCAATATGCTATGTTCATTTGCTCTTCCATGGGTAAGCAAGCTAACTTGCTCGTCCCAGTTGTGGTAATTTACTCGTCCATGTTATGGTAATTCGCTCGGTGCAGAGGAATTAAATCCACCATGAGGTAAAAATAAAATCATAAAAAAAGAACAAAATAGAATTTTCAAAAAATCGCTTCGTGGTGCACACCCTTATGCTACGAACCAATTTCATGCCCAACTTCATGAAAATCGGCCGTACGGTCTAGGCGCTATGCGCGTAACAGACAGAGATCCTGAGATCCGAACATAGACTTTCAGCTTTATTATTAGTAAAGATAAAGATGACAAGGAAATGTTTTTTTTTTTTTTTTTTTCGTGCTTTGTTTTTTGTCGAAACCAAATAAGCAAGCTTGTGCGATAAAGCTAAAGTACAAAGATGACAAAAAAGCATCAAAAGAAAAAAAAGGAAAAATTTGCAGATCTACGCTTTATTTTTCCAGGGCAGCATGTATATATGCACAGAAATATTTTTCATAGAAAAGCACCACTCACACATATTTTATACGTGTATATATTATCGTTCAAAATCGGAATTGGAGAAAGTGAATTGTCACCGGTGATTAACCGGAATTATCAATCTTTTGAAAATGACTTTAGAATGTGAAGGTTGATATTTATCGGATGATGTTGACGTTTACCAGATTTAGGCCTTTTACAGTAGCATCAACAGCGTATCTCCGTTTAACCTAGATGACCTCTATTTTTACATTCGTTAGTCCAAGATACTTACTCCCATTTACGGAAATGCTCGAAATAAGCGTAGAGTTAGGATATTGAAAGTTTGCAGCGAAAAAGAAAATAAGTGAAAAAATACCAACTCTAACTTTTGGTGTGATCCCCATGTCCTCCCATTCATATTTAGGAAAATCAGAATCACATAAAAAAAGGAAAAAATCGGACAGAAAAAGTTCGGCATGAATGCGATCAATTGTCACCGAGATATGAGCCTCAGCGTTTTGTGAGTTATACTACTTTTCACTCGTTGGTTTTAGGGACGAAAAAACGGTTAAATGAACCTTTTTTTTTTTTTTTTTTTTTCTCAATAGGAGAAAAAATTTCTTGCTTGGTACATTCGCAGTTTTTTTTTTTATTTTATTTTTTTTTTATTTTAACGAATCAAAGTACTCGTATTACACTTTCTTTTGCATTCGTAGTTTTTTTAACGTATCAAAGTATTCGTATTACACTTTCTTTTGTTTTTTAGCCTACTTTCCCAGTAAAAGTCAAAGAAAGGTGAAAAAAGCACGAAAGAAGGCTTAATGCACCTTGAAAATATTACAAAAAAAAAGTAAAAAAAAATTAAATAAGTATCGAAAAATTAAAATTGGAAAGTAGGGTATTGAGATGGGGGAAAATGTCTGTCGGTCTGTCTGTCTGCCCCCCCCCCCCCCCCAATAAATTTGAGTGAATAGTCCGATTCGAACGATTGTTTTTTTTTTTTTTTTTTTGTTCGAAAGATCTCGGCGAGGACACCTCATTCCTATATTTCATTTTTTGATTTGAACTATTTTTTGTTCAATTTTTAACAGTTCAAAAAAACTTAACATTAGCGCCTACAGGGAAATTCAAGGCAGTTCCGAAATGTGAGGCGAATTTGCTTCAAACTTTGTAGGAAAAAGCTTTTGATGAAAAACTTGTATATAAAATATCTTTTTGATTTAATCAATTTTCCGTTCAATTTTGAACAGTTCAAATCCCTTAACATTAACGGCTAGAACTTTTTAGATGAGTGAAGAATATTTTATTTCTAGAAATCAGCTTAAAATATTTAAAAAAAATGTTTGAAACAATTTGCGATTTTAGCTATTTTTGAGAATATTGATCAGGTACTAGAAAGTAGTATGAGTGTACGGGAAAGTAGGCTCGTTTAGTTCTAGACGGAACTTCTTATTATAGAAATGAAAAGGAGAAATATATCTATTGCTTTCTCTTTTTGCTTCAGCAATTACCATACTGGGTGTTTTTCTGATAGGGCGGTATGTTCCCGACGTATTTTCCCCATGGTCCCTTAGAACTTTGAACTTGGATATCTGTCCTTTAGTTTTGGTCATAAATGTTTTGAATTTTTTGTGGTCTAATTCGTTTTTTATGCTTCTGATTTCCCCAAATATAAGGACATAGGGACCATATACAAAAATGGATTTTATTTTATTTATTTATTTATTTATTTTGCTGAATTTTCCGCTTCGAACTTTTAATATTTTAACTCTAACTTATTTTGAGTTAGCCTTTTTTTTTTTTTTCCAATTGAAAGTATGTATCTAGGACTAATGGTTGCAAAAATAGAGGGTTTGCAGTTTAAACAGCGGCGCGTTGTATTTAGGATAATACAGAAAATAAGTTCCGTTTAACAATACTTAAAAGGAAGTAACCATTTGAAACTAACCTTTTATTTAATGACGATCTACACCATACAAACAAGTTTTCGATATTGCTTTTTCAGTATTTGCTCGTTTAGGCATTTATTGTTGCTTGGCACGATTGTTTGGATATCCTTGTTGAAGTTCGACATTATGCGATTGCACCCGATGGATCCGACCTCGCTATAGTCTAGGAAAGCTAACGGTGACCAGTAACAATGGGGTTTATTCAAAGTGTTCTTTACTTGAGAACTAACTTGTGCCAATAGAGATTCTGAAACTATATTTTGTGCCTTTTTCCAATTACAGTTGAACTCGGTTAATACGAAATGCCAAAAATCCACGAATTTGTTCGTATTAGCCGTTATTCGTAACAACCGGAAATAAATGATACTGTTAAAAAAAAGAAATTCTTACCTATGTTTAAAAAATACAACTACTAATACACACATTGTAATCTAACTATTAGCATGTTCAGAAAAAACTCACTAATTTCTTATAAACGAATGTTTTTGAAAAATATTGAATAAGGATGATGGCAATCGACAATCGCGGTACAGATAGTAACTCACAATGAAAGATGAACAGTTTTTTCTCCGAGTAAATTGAAATGTATACAGATAATGTGTGGGCATTATTTTCTATGAGAAATATTTAATATTTTCTTCTAGATACACAATAGAACTTCTACTACCTAACAAAATTATGAGTAATTTCTAAAAATAAAGTTTCAGTACTCAACATCGAACAATTTAAGTAAAGAGGTCATAAATTTTTGTTCGTCTTAGCCGAGACTTTCAATTTAGTGTACGTATTATACGTGAAACGTTTAGTGTAATTAGATAGCAAACCTTATTTAACGAATAAAATTTTCGTTTCAGCCGTGATTTCGTATTAAACGTAAACGTATTAAGAGAGTTTAAGTGTATTAATAAGGAATTTCCAAATGCAGTTTGAATAACTCCTCATCTTTTAATCATGCTAAGTACGAGAAAAATTACTAACTAATATCCTAATGTCCTAATATCCTAATTAAACTAGTATCTTAACTTGGCAGCTTGAATACTTGAATGTTCTGAGTGCATTTTTGATCTTGATTTGCAATACAATCATCAACCAAACTGTTTTTTTTTTTTTTTTGTTTAAATAGTCCGAGTTACCAGGAGCCAAGGCTTGAGCCAAAAGGAGCCAAGGCTCCATATCAGTTTGGTCGCCGAGTCCCCTTTCTTCCATAAATCGAATAAGATAAGATTTTATTAACAAAAACACACATACAAAACAAACAGTAAACAAAATAAAATAAAGTAAAGTTAAAACATACAACGTGAATTATAAAACCAAAATTACAAACGTCACAAAACATTAAGAAATTCTTGAGTATAGTTCAACATGAGTTAGTAGTAAATTCAACACTAAAGAGCGTCAAAGGCACTGTCCGCAGTGTTATTTAATCGGTTTAATTTGGAGTACAAACAGAAATATGTATTGAACAATATAATATTTACAAATTAATTCGACACAATAAAAATTTCACACAGAACAATAGTTTGATTGTTTGACTCCAGAAAAAAAAACATAATAACTCGCACTGAAACATTTTATATTATAAAAAATACAATACAAAATATCCCCCCCCCGGTTGGAAAGTCAGTATATTTTATCAGCTAAAAGTTAATTATTGATAGAATGTCGTTATTTTGTATATATTCGTCGACCCCTTGTTTATATTTTTTGAGGAGTAGTATAAGACTTATACAACCCCATTTCCAAGCCAGAACCCTAGTTTCCGAAATTGTGGACACGGTCTCTCTTCAGCCCTGTTTAATACTGTAATTAAACTGTCTATAAAGATGATGAACTATGAGACAATATCGTAAATGCGGCATTAAATTTCTTCCTCAAAATAAGCTGTCGATTACAGCTTCAAAAATGTGCCAAATCAAGCGAAAAATACACAAAAGAGGAAAAAGAACATCAGAAAATTAATTTATCAATGAACTAAATCATTTAACACTATTTTCCTTTTCAAACTATGGGCAGTTTCTTCAAAATTAACCACACAAAGATGATGCAGCAAACTGTTCTCAGATAACGCTGACAAAAAGATTTCCTACATCTTTTAATAAGAATTTTTCAAAGTTGACATTGATTAAACGCCGTAAACCTCGTTTATTACCTTTTGTGACGTCATTTGGGGAGTAAAATATGTTATGTCAGTATTTATGACCCATAACTTGCTTTGTAATATATTTTTCGGACAACGCCGTTTAGAGTATAAACCAGGAGTTTTTCGTACGTGACTATTTAAACTACAACCGCGTCATTGTAAAATATGTTCTATGCTTCCAAAGTGATTACAAGATGTAGATAGACTATAAGGCGTGTTAAAATATATTTTCATGAACATAGATAATTAATTGCATTTACATTAAGCATGCAAATATATTAAACATGCAAAACCCATTTAGTGAATAACTTGAGCATCATTTATTTAGCATGGCATTTAACTATTTTTACTTCCTTTTACAAAAAAGGAAGTATTGTATTCGCGAAAAAATTTTCACTCAAAAATCGGCCTTAATTTCAATTTTGCTCACCCCCGAATGAATGTTGAGTTTTTTTTTTTTTTTTTTTTCGACCCGACCACACGTACGTATGTAGCTAAGAACGTACAGATATCCAAAATATCCATTTTGACGTTTCCCGAGTTAATTACAACGTGTTTTCTCGTGATGTCTGTATGTAGACGTTTGTATGAACGTATGTATGTGCGTATGTGTGTATGTGTGTATATATCTCGCATAACTCTAGAACGGTATGTCCTAGAAAGCTGCAATTTGCTACGTAGACCCCTAGTGGGATCTAGTTGTGCACCTCCTCTTTTGGTTGCATTCGGGTGTCTCTAAAGGGGTCTTTTGCCCCTTTTTGGGCGGAAATCATTGTTAATTTCGATGTGAACTCAAGTGGTGTTATAATTTGTCGGACACTTATCGATATATCGCAAGTCTTTTGATCGTCAAGTTTTGTCACCAACTTGGCGACAAATTTGGCGATTATTTTTAAAATTTGGTTTCAAATTCACCATTGTTGGTGATATTTATAGAGTAAACTATTGAATCACATTAAAATTGCCAATAATGGAGAAATGACATTGAATTGGTGTAAAAGGAAGTCATGTGATGCACACATCAGCTCGTTAGATATATTTCTCTGTGAGTGCTTCCATTTCATTGATAAAAGTTAAAATATTTGAATTAAGTAATAAACCTCTAGTACTTGAGTACACAAGTCCCCCATAATATAGACTCACAGATAAGGAAAGAGAGAGCCTGATGGATAAATAGATTTCAGTAGAAAGACAGACATATATATATGGATAGAGGTGTAGAGTGGGATGGTTCACAAACCTATTTCTTTTTTCCCATGAAGATGAGGACACTCCCTATTTTTTTTCTCTTGATTTAAAATTTATCCATCCATACACACTGACGAATTCACTTCCTTTTATTATTTATTTATTTGCGCCGAAAACTAATATTCTACCCCAAAGTTTATGGCTCTCAAAGGTTTAAAACTGGCTACAAATATAAGGTTGAACAAAACGATCAAATATTCTACCATTTACAGAAGTGTTAAGTGTTATTAAGTGTTTATTAAGTGTTGAGAAATATAAAGAAATAAGGTTACTTGTGAGAAAATGCAGTTAACATAAATATATTATTTTTGCTTTTGGAAAATTTAAAAATGCGATGATAGAATCTGTATTATAAATGAAAATTTTTGAAGCTTGAAGGTGTAAGTCTAAAAAATGTTTGAAAGTATACGGCGTCTTTTGTGCCCTATGAGAACACCCCAGCCAGGATCCTGACCAACGTATTTTTCTTTTCCATAATTAGTTTTCTCACATAACTTTCTACTACATGTACATACCTTCTTGCTGACATCGGTTAAAAAAATCATAGATTCGTCCATTTTCGGCTGTAAAACGGATGTTTGTCTTTCCATACAATCCGTGGTCAGACAGTAACTGGTTACAAAAAAAAAAAAAGCAAACATCATTTTTTTAGGTCCTAACCTTTTATAACCCAGCAATATGTCTCTGCATGACATTAAAATGTAAGGAAATGTCAATAAAAATAGTTTGAATAAATTTTGATCATGAAGTACCGGGGAGCAAATGCAAATCAGCAAGGCAACAAAAAACAATAATTTGATTTTTTTTACTTATTAATGTGAAAACTGTTTCTTATTTGTCACATTATCACTTAAACAGCAATAAAATAAATAAATAACATCAAAGTCTTAATAACATCTCAGTTTATTCTTTCAAACATTCCTCATGCTTCCTTTTTTTTTCTTTTTTCATTTTGGATATGACTAACCTAGATTGTGATTTTGAAATCCTTAAGTTCATCATTGAATTGCTTATATTTCTCCAATAATGACATTGAAGAGAAAGATTCTTTGGTTCACGATATGTTTCTTTAATAATTTCATCGAAGCTTTCAATAAAAAATATTATAAACTGTATAATACATATGTATTAGGGTGGTCCTTATTTATATGAGAAAATATTTTTTTCGGAATTCAACAAGTGACGCCCCCTAGTTTTGTGACACTATAATAAAAAGTATTCGGTGCAAAATTTGAACTCGATCGGTCATTAATAACAAGTGCCCCTAGGACGTTGAACTTTAACACTTTTGATAATTTTCCCACAAATCTTCGAGTTTTTACTTCAGACCCCGTACATCGTTTCTCATATGTTTGCAAAATATTTTTACAGCGAGGTAGCACTAAAATTAATCTTTTTAATTACTTCATACCGTCTAAAGATTTTATATTGAATAAGAATGAAATAGTGCTTTAGAAACTTTACCTAAATCGTACGTTTTTCTCAATGTATCTCAATCGTGGGCATTTTTTTTCCGATAGTCTTGGACTGTCTGTAAAATACTAAATTGCTTTTGTGACTCATATTTGGTAAATTAGTTGTGAAAATTCTTCGATTAATATATTGTGCTCCTCTTTCAGTTGTATCATTCACAATTTTCAGTGTATTTTAAAAATATCTCTTCCCTTTAAATAGCTTCCTTCATTTTGCCGTGAATCAGGATCAAATAGGAAAAAATCTTTTAGTACTTGTAACTTATCAAGCAGTTTTATTGACTCGTATTTGATTCTATAAAGAGGAAGATCTTTACAAAGAAAGTATTCCAAATCATCTACTGTTATCTGAAATTTTTTATACAGTCATCAGACACGTCTTCCTATTCAGCAAACGTTGTTTTGAAGTTGTCTTTTACTATCTTCAAAGTTAATTTCTTCATCCAATACGGACAAAGCTACTAGTTCATCCCCTAAGTACCATAAGTGATTTATGAATTTTTCAATCACTGCTTTTGCTGCATGTTTGTCATACTTTTGTACGCTGCAGGTTTTTTAGACACTAGACTTTATATTAATTTAAAAGGCCTAGAATGGGTTGCTGCAAAAAACTATATCTTCATACAACATTTAACTGTAAAACAGCATTTACGGGCATTATTTTCCTGTAAAGTCAATTTAAATTGTTTCCTAAATACATAAATATTTAAACAATAGATTCCTTTTGCCACCCATCTGGCTCACAGATAAGCTCCAGGGTGCCGAAAACATATCCCTGTTGGAGGGAGGATATTAATACACATTATGAGAATTCTCTGTAATATTTCTTAATGCCGCTTTCTACGAACAATAATACGTCATCAAATTCTTCTTTTAGAATTTAAGTGGTATGTGTACTTTTTGAATTTTGAAGCGCCTAAATAATGGAATATCGAGTCTAGAACTAAGGAAGGCAAGAACTTCTTTAAAGACACTCTGCAATACGATTTCAAGTGCATGATGATAGCAATACAAATGCAATATATCACCGTTCAGTTTTTGCTCTAAAAGATTACATGCACATTTTATACGGCCGGTATTGTAAACCGCTGTATAAAACACTACAGCTTGAACAGTTAGCAATAAAGAGCAATCAGAGCTAAGATATCATATACAACTGAAGAAATATCTCAGAAATTCTGAGCAGCTTTTGAACATTGGGACCTGAAGCTATCATGGTAAGCCTATCGGCGTTTTTTTTCAGTTACATCTGGATGTAGCTTTGTATCCCAGGGAATAACTAAAAAATCTAATTTGAAATTCACGAAATCTGATTTTACCTCTCGAAGATTTTCTCTTGCTCTCTTAAGGGATGTACGATTGATCATAAGGTTATTTGGATTTAAATTTACTGCATCTACATAGGCTGTTCATAAATGAGCAGCATCTTTGTTCCTAATATGGCATTTGTCTAACATTGATGAAATGCGAGCAGGTATTAATAGTTGTCAAGCTTTTTTGCGTTATGGTAGACCAGATATAGAAAGAAGGTTCAACAGGTTAAGATAGATACCCATTTCGGTTTCTAATCTTGTGAATTGCAAGAGGAATTTGATGATAATTAAGGACTATGTACTGAAATAGAAGACAGTTTAAAATATAGATTTTTACATTATTCCGACCTGGAATTTTTTTTTTTATTTATATTTTAGACATGGAAAATAGAGTTTATTTCTATGGTAGGGTAATCGAGGATTTTTCAAAATTTAAATTATATAAGAATGCATAAACATTTAAGTATATAACTAAAGAAAAGCGAGTTAAAATACAATTGTCATTACTTATATTTATAGCATGGAAACCTAATGACCCTATTTGCCACACCCATTACATACACAGAAAATTTTCTAAATCAATACCCCCCAAAGCCTGGAGGAGGCAAGTTGTTGTCGAAAATCATTCATTAATGGCCTAGGCCATTCAATAATGGCCTTTAGAATCCCTAGTGTCCATCTTGTAGTACAGTAAAAATAGGGGTCGGACCCAAACATCCAAAAAAAAAAAAAAAGCTAAACCAGGTGCAAATTGTTTATTACCCTCCCAATAAGAACAGGTAAAAAGTGCCACCCCCATTGCGCGTCGGGTTTTGGAATGGGGGGCATCTAAAAATTGCTATTTTGGGTATTTTTGCAGAATTTTTAGAGTAAATTTAAAGAGAAAATATTATATTAATACTAAATTTAAAAGCATGAAATTATATATAAAGGCGTTTGACCCCCAAGAGGGATGACATGACGCACCAATGCTACAGAGCCCCTCCTATCCCCGTAAAACGAAGCAGTACCCCCCGAACCCCCCTCCATACATTTCATATGGAAACATTATTTTATGCTAAGTTAAAGTTAGAAATCAAGTATGTCCATCCTCCAAGAGCGATGGGTGCAACTCCTCTCAAAGCTACAGAACCCCCCCCCCCCCTTCTGCCAAATAAAATAAATCCTCAGTCCCCCCCCCGCACCTTTTTATTTCAAGTAGAAGTATTATTTCATGCAAATCTAAAATGTATTAAATCAGGACTGTCCACCGCCATAAGAGCAGTTGCTCAGGTCCCTAAACGAAATTATATACTAAAATATTATCCTCTTCCCCCCCACCCCCTCTGATGGTGCACATTTGATTAAATGGCCAGAAACATTACGCTGAACTGTTTTTTGCTTTGAAATGATTTCTCCTAAGCTTGTAACAAAAAGTCTTCGTTATCAAGATGTTTTTTGGAATCTAGATCCTCAGCAAAATCGTTATTGTTTGTAGCTATGTCTAACGCAGTTTGTGCATATAATTGAGCACTTCAGTCCACTTTCAGACTTTTCAATTATTCACTATATCCAATGAACCCCTCAGAGCAAGCACAAGATTTGAGACGCAGAAAGTCTTCTAGAGCAGAAGGCTTAACTGTTGTAATAGGACGCAGATTATATTTCTGTGGTGCTTTCTTTGCACCCATCAAAAATGACACTAGCTTTCCCATACTTACAAGTGACCTATACACTGCGTTGCTGGCATATTTCCTTGAAGCTTACATATCATTACCAAAAATGTGATCAATCAGGTATCTTCCATCTATTACATATGAGGCAGTGAGAAGCAAAGGGATGTAAGTGGCAAAATTAAAAATTTGGAGATAACCAGTACAAATGGTTGGTGAACCTCTCCTCTATCTTGGGGCAAGAAATGGTACTAGTAGACCTGGTAGTTGCTTCTATACAGCTTGATTTAGAAAAGAAAATCAATGAAAGCCTACCTAGGATCTTATCTTTAAACACGTTTTATTCAAAACTTGAAAATGTCCACTTACATCCCTTTGCTTCCCACTGACTCATATATGACACCAGCTGTTTGTTCTGTGATGTTAGATGAACCTTTTGCTTCAGTTTAGAGCACTTAACGATACAGGATTTCTTTCCTTCTGAAACCAGATTCATCGAATGCTGATGGAGGATCAGCGCATAACTCGTACCAGAAGTTTTTAGCAATTTGTTATTCCATCTTTACTGTTCATACCATTCGGTGCAAAAGATGGTTTGTGCTTACACATCTTTACAGATAGTAACTACTCTCGTAACAGAAGCTAAAGACATAACTGCTTAGCTCCTTTACAAAGAAATGCCACAAAATTTTTTGCCTTCAATTTCCTTTGATGTTACTCCCCGAACGTTAAAGGTCTCATCGCAACTCACCTTATCATCAACGAGCAATACCACTACCAACTTGAGAGAAGAAACTTCTGGGGGCTTTAGAAACGGATTGTGATTTCCAAACTGGGAGACAAAAAGGTGTAAATATTTAGCATTCTATTGTTGTATTGCTCATTGCTCTCATCAAGACTTATTCTATCGTTGAATCACTATAGGTTCTAGACCACCTGAATTTGTCACTGCGTTAGATCGTTCAATCAAATTCTTTTTATCGCATAATGTACTCAAAAGTTTCAGATAATGTTGCAAGAGTATATGTCCGCATATTTAGCATAATTCACATATTCACATAACCAGCTGCGTAAAAGAGGTAGCTTCGGAGTTTGCAAATGAGAACTCCCACCGACTTAGTGGGTGCAGAATTGCTGCATTGCCCAGCTCACTATTGGCAATTCCGGTTTGTCCCACCCTTACGGTGATGGCAAAAGATTGTAGAAAAAATGAAGTAAGTTAATCAAGAAGAAGTAGGGAAACTTTGGACAAGTTGGACTATTTTTATGCTGCACAGGAATTTTGTTTTCCAGCGCTCTAAACAGTTTAATAACTCCAGTCACAAATAACTTGGTTACTGAGCTCGCTTAGATCTTTTAGAATTATCATTCTGATATTACCATATCATTGTGAGGCATTTTGTACTTCGGAAAAGTTTAAGTCAGGGGAATTTTTTCGTAAACTTCACTGCAGTAGTTGATTTTAGAATGTAAATTCAGGGTTACCCCCCCCCCCTCAAAGCGATGGCGCACCCCTTAAGTGTGACGGAGTACCCATCCAGAATAAAAGTCCTTAAAAAAGAAAGAAATACCCCTTGGAAAAACTGCCTTAAAAATTTCAATGACGCAAAGCTGCTCCATGGACCCCCCCCCATTCCCCCCCCCCCCCGCCTGTGCATCCCTGTTAATTAGAATTTTTTTCTGTGAGAGTTTATTGTTTTACTATTATAGAGTGGTTTCTGCGAAGTTTGAGAATTTTTTTTAAGTAATAGAAATTATTTTTATTTAAATAGAGGATTATTTTGTCCCCCTCCCCCTTCCCCCAAAACCCGACGCGCAAAGTGCTGGGACTTTTTACCCCTTCTTGCTGGAAGGGTAAGAAGTAATTTACAACAGGTTTCACTTTTCTTTTTTTTTGGATGTTTGGGTTTGGCCATTTTTTGAGCTAATTTTACTGTACTGTTGGTGGAAAGAAATGTTCCCCTGCCGCTTGGTTTGAAACGAGCACGAATAGCGGTATGCCTGTCTCAAAGCCATTGGTGTACATGTACCCTATGTAATATGTAAAATTTTACAGAATGAAAGTGAGAGAATGGTTGGTCTAGAAATAGCAACATCTATTGAGGTTCAAAATTACTTTAAATATGAAGTCTAAGAATATTTTTACATAATAATGAGAAATTCCGCAATTTTTTCTTCGAAACTCAAAAAAGGGGGCCCTAGGGGCACGTGTTAATATTTATGGATTAACTTAAAATTTTGCATGGATTATTTATTTGTATATTGGAACAAATTGAGGGGGCGTCGTGTAAAATGTCTACAACTTCAAAAATAAGGACCACCCTAATATGTATATATCAGTTTTCCCAATTATTTCACATTTCGATTTTTTTAAAAAATCCCATTCACTTTTTTGCATTTTTTAAAATACCCAGTTTTTGGGTATTTACACCGGCCTTGGGTAAATACCCGAGTAAATACCCAAAAAGTATTTACCTACCCGCTAGGTATTTACCCGATCCACATCACTACCCATAACACAAACTGAATTTTTCATGGAATACCATTCGAAAACCAACTCAGTTAAATTTAAAAATAAACTTTTTCAAAAAATGCGCATGTAAATGACTTCTTACAAGGGAAGTCGAAAAAAAGGAACAATATTCTTACTGTTGTTTTGAAGTCTGTTTGAATGACAAATAGCAGAAGAGGGGGAAAAAGTAGCATCTTAGAAAAATCCCTTATAAGCGCGAATAAATCCCTATAAGCAGGGGAAAAGCAGTAAAATATAGAAGGAAAGGTAGGGAAAGATAAAAGAATCTCTTCTTTTCCGAATTTCGTACCCACTTAAGTGGAATACAAAACACTTTAAAAATGCAATGAAAGTAGTTTCAAGTGTTCTCTCTTTTGAGTAGATTCGAAGGAACTGAAATGTTTTTGACCGGAAGTTGTTTCAACGATGTGTGTTGCTTCCTTTTTTAATGTTTCTTTGCAAAACATGTGTTCCTCTTTTACAATAATCACCTGTTAAGAATACTTATCAGGCTCGATGAGTGGCCATGTCAGCCTCCACTAACATCGCATTTGCATATCAGACGTAATCATGGTCTTTCATTCAATAAAAACATATTAATCGCCTTTTTGCAACATCGTACCCGCATCAGACTTAACTCTATTTTCATTCTATTGGCTAATGAAGGGTTCACGTTTCAAGGCGTTGAATAATACACATTTTTGTTCCTATTTTCAATAATTAATACCGTTTAAATTTAGTTTTTATTTTCTACACTTTAACACGTTATCTTCTGTAAAGCAACAAATATCTAGTGTCGTTTAAGTTTTATTGTATCATTGTAATGCTTTTATGCATTAGTTTTGTCTACGTTATTACATATTTTGATGTTAAATTACCAAAGTTTTTGTCAAGAGCAAATCAAAATTGTAACTGATAATAATGTAATTTTTTGCATGTTTAAATAAAGTTCCTAAGAAACCCACTTGCTCAGATTTATCTGAGCATTTAAAATCGGTAAACCGAGCAATTGGTAAGTGCGGATGGTCTCTGAGGGTGTCAAGTGTCAAGGTCATGTCAGCCTAATCGGAAACAGGGGCCCGTTCTTTGAGGGGTGCATGGGTGTCCATATGCAATTTTGTAAGGGGGGGGCTCAGATATTTTCCCATGGTTTAGCAGGATATTTTTAACTTGGAAACCAATTTCAGGACAAATTAGAGTCATTAAAATTTGACATTTTTAATAACTAATTCATTATTGGCTGGAGAAGAATTGTTTTTACATTTTTTACTTCCTTTTACAAAAAAGGAAGTGTATTCGCGAAAAAACTTTCACTCAAAAATCGGCCTTAATTTCCATTTTGACAGTCTACACAACACGCACGCGCGCCTACACCAACGTGCGCTTACACAGACACACGTACAACTGTACACACGTAACCGCCCAGGAGGAGGGGCAGGCTTGGGGGGACAGGAGCCATTTCTAGAAACAATAACTCCAATGGGTAGGGTCCTGTCTCAACTCGTGATTGCGAAAAACATAATTTGAATTCAAACTTTCAGAATTCATATTAATTAATTTTTTTTTTTTTTTTGCTTATTCAATCAATTTCAGTGACAAAAAGGACTACTTTCAACTGAAGAAAACAACCCCATTATCTTAATATACAATGTTTATTTATTTTAAGATACAATATTTACTTATTTTAATATACAAACAAGAAATTTTTATTGCATTAAGAGAGGAAATGACCTGAGTGAGATCCGAACCCCGAAAGGGCATCTCACAGACTCGCCAAGCATGAGCTTTTACCGCTCGGCTACGAAGGCCGGTTTTCGTTTCGCTCATAAGAGTTGGCTTGCTCTTCACCGATTCTGATCTTTACGCATGCGCTTTGAATTCTACTGAAACCATAGTAAAGGGTGTTTTTTTTAGAAGTATAGAACTTTAAGTTCAAATAAAACACCGTCAAATGATATCAATCTCCATGAATTTGGCTTTATTCGAAAGATGATTCTTTGCCATTTTTATTAAAATGTGATTTCTGGTATATGGCCACTTCGGCTGGCTTGGAGAACGTCTAATCGGGAAGTCCAATTTTCTATGTATTTTGCAGCAATGGGGGCCGTATGTGAATGTTATGTGACGAATGTTCTTGTCCAAGACGTCAATCGTCTGCGGCTTATCGGTGTAGACCTGAGACTTCAGACAGCCCCACAAAAAATAGTCCAGCGTAGTTAAATCGCATGATCTCGCAGGTTAATTCACTGGTCCATTAAGCGAAATTATTCGTTCACCGAAAGTTTCTTTCAATAACTCAATTATAATACGCTCTGTGTGGCGTGTTGCTCCGTCCTGTTGTCTATTTATGATGAAATGGCAAACCAAACTAAACACATAACAAGTGACAATCATCAAAATGACCCACAGATCAAACAGTGTTACCGACTTAAAGTTCTATACCTCTAAAAAAACACCCTTTACAAGGCTCCTCCAACAATTTGAGTTTTTAAAATAATATTGCTACACATTTAAGAATACGTGTAACTTTACACCCATTGATACTGTTAACCAACTTACACATTTTTTTATAGTGTATTGTCACCATTTTACAAAATCAATAAATGCTTACAATTTTTTATAATGTACGCCTATCCTTCAAATTTTTGTGAGTCGTCAGCCACTAATTTGACATTTGCTCGCTTAAAACAAATGGGGAACTAGTTGACTCATTTCCAACACTTCTTCATGTGGATGACCAAACTTCAGAGTTAATTTTAAAATCCCAAACTTTCTTCAAAATAACTCAAAAGTAAAACGATCAGCAACTTATCTCCTCCAGTCGTTCAAAAACCATTTGAAACAGCATTTTCCTTTCTACGTAGACGTAACACAAAAAACTAAATAACTGTAGAAAAACTTCTTATTCCATTCTCAAGAAAGTTTGCCTCAAAAATGAATAATAGATATCATGGGAGTCATTAGCTTTCGTTAATCATTTCCACAAAACATAATGATATCAGTAATGTCGCGAAAGGGCGGTTAATTTCCCTACTCCATAAATGACCAAAAGTTATTTTATCGGATATTTTAATACCACAATTTTGATTGTTGCTGGATTACGCCAAAAAGGGCTGGCTTTGCTTGGCTTAAGTATAAAATTAGCTCTAAGGGAGAGGAGCTTTGTGAAAAACTGAAACATAAAAGTATGATTTTGTTTCACTAACATTTTTCGGTTTGACACAAAGAAGGAGATTATCGGTTTAAATTATCATCTCTCCAAGTTTTTATCCCAAAAGACAGTTTGTGGTTTATTCTATAGTTTTTCTGAATTTAATTTTTTGGACTTAGCGAAGTAGTCACTTGACCGAATGAAATTTCGAATTTTATCGTATGATAAAGTAAGAACATGCACACATTCCATATTTACATTACATCATTAAAACGAGCTGATGTGTGCATCACATGACTTCCTTTTACTCCAATTTAATCTGTCATTTACCCATTACTGGCAACTTTAATGTGATTCAATAGTTGACTCTCTAAATATCGCCAACAATGGCCAAATTGAAATAAATTTTTAAAAAATCGCCAAATTTATCGCCGAGTTAGCGACAAAACTTGACGAACAAAAGACTGGCGATATATCGCCAAGTGTCCACCAAATTATAACACCACTTGAGTTTACATCAAAAATTAACAATGATTTTCCCCCAAAAAGGGGCAAAAGGGTAGCCGTAGGAGGTGCACAACTAGACCCCACTAGGAGTCTACGTACCAAATTTCAACATTCTAGGACATACCGTTCTTGAGTTATGCAACATACATACGCACATGTGACGAGAAAACTCGCTGTCATTAACTCTGGAATCGTCAAAGTGGATATTTCGCGTGTCTATACGTTCTTAGGCACTTATCCACGTGTGGTCGAGACGAAAATAAAAATCAATATTCATTCGGGGGTGAGTAAAATAGAAATTAAGATCGATTTTTGAATGAAAATTTTTTCACGAATACAATACTTTCTTTTTTTGTAAAAGAAGGTAAAAAGAATAAAAGAGATAGAAAGAAAACCAATTGCATTACCGTATCCAGATTAGCCGAATCATCTGCAAAGTTACTAGTAGGTCACGGTAACCACCTATCTAGGTGGCTCCAATTACATACGAGACATTTCGCAGTCAATTCTCGAAATTTTATTTTTTTTTCGGTGCAAAAATACAAAAAAAAAGAAAATTAATTTGAATTCTGAAATTTTGAATTCAAATTATGTTTTTCGCAATCACGAACTGAGACAGGACCCTACTCATTGAAGGTATTGTTTCTAGAAACGGCTCCTGTCCCTCCCCCCCAAATCTGCCTCTCCTCCTGGGCGGTTACTTGTGCATAGTTGTGTGTGTGTGCACAGACCTGTGTGTATGCACGTAGGCATGTGTGAGTGTATGTGTGTGAACGTACGTGTATGTAGGACATGGACGCCTCCGACCGGGAGAAGCAGATAGCTCAAAACCGGAGCAGCCGCGCCGCCAGCAGAGGACGGTGGCGGTGGTGCTGCAGATTCTTCTGGTTCAAGTTGAAAAAGGCACGGACACCAAAAACGGTCAAATGAAAACAATAAGCAATCGTGATTGCTCAATAACGCAGTTTTCTATTACATTTAACTCTACATGTATTTTTAGAGTGAAAACAAGATGAATGGTTCGAGATTTGGCTGGGAAATGTCCGGTACTTAACGCTAAATTTTGTGATATGGTCCTTAACTTCAATATTTGAGAATTTGAACTCATCTTTTTATAAATGTTATCCATAATTACCAAGCTATATAATTATAATAATAAATGTTACAATTTATTTATAATCATCTAATAGATTGAACATGAATTTGTAACATAAATTGAGGCAGTGAGAAGAAAAGGAATGTAAGTGGCAAAATTAAACATTTGGAGCTAACCATTACAAATAGTAGTGGAACCTCTCCTCTGTCTTGGGGCAAGAGATAGTTCTGGTCGTCCTGGTAGTGGCTGCTATACATGGAAATTTCGAAAACAAATCCCAGTGAAAGTTTACCTAGGACGTTATCTTTAAACACATTTTACTCAAGACTTGAAAATGTCCACTTACATCCCTTTGCTTCTCACTGTCTCAATTGTAATCAAAGCGGGAGTCTTTACTAATAATAAAGCTGATAGTCTCTCTGTCTGGATGTCTGGATGTCTGTAGGATGCCTGGATCTCTGTGACGTGCATAGCGCCTAGGCCGTTCGACCGATTTTCATGAAATTTGGTGCAAAGTTAGTTTCTAGCACCGGGGTGTTCACCTCGAAGCGATTTTTCGAAAATTCGATGTGGATCTTTTTCTATTCCAATTTTAAGAACAAAATTATCATAAGAGGGACGAGTAAATTAGAGATTATCAATAAAGTGGAACCGTAACATGGGCACAAGCTAATTGACGGGATACGAAATTATCATAACGTGGAACCGTAACATGGGTACAAGCCAATTGGCGAGAAAATTCACCATACATTATTTGTAAATATACAGGGAAACCAAAAGAACTTTTAATTTTTCTATTACGGGCAAAGTCGTGCGGGTACCACTAGTGTTATAGTAAAATAGTTTCATATATCGATTAATAATAAGCACAAAATGTAGGTTTGTCGGTTGATAGTCTGTAAGAAGACTGTGGGACGTAATGACATCATATATGGTGCAAATATTCTTTTGATACCGGGAATATGCTGTTTGGTGTCATTTAAACGATTCTTGATTTTGTTCTTTTCCTGTTCCAATCTTTAGTAAACTTTTCATGCACATTTCCCAGTGCAGAAGGAATCGTTGTATGTCTTAAAATGATATCAATCGATAGCCCTGAATTTTCTGCACAAGGTGAAATTCGTTTGAAGTTTCTAAGACAGAAGAATAAGAGTAGCAGATGTTTTAATTTGAAATGCGGAGCGTTGCTAAATCCAAGTAGTCAGCTTGAGCGTTTCTTAAATTTTATTAAAAAAAGAACAAAGTTTTCCACGTTTTTAATCCTCATGGAACTTGAAAGTAAAGTTTCTCTGACTAAGATAAAATTTGTTATTTAGTTCGAAGTTCAGAGTTTCAATATTTTTTAGATCAGAAACACTTCGTCTTTTATTTTGTCTCTTGTTATAATGAGTGGAGTTTTTTTTATTGTCATTCTGACAGGAATTTTGAGGGACTTTTGTCTTTATTCGAATGAAAACTTTGCTGAGATGTTGACCTCATTCTAATGGGTAGTTTCAAGAATTATTGTTCTGAGTAAAATAGAGATTTCTAAGAATTGCTGCACTTATTCTAACGTGGATTTCGGGATCTGTTTGCAATTATGCCAATGAAAATGCTTTAAAAGCGTTATCCTATGGATAGTCATAAGGAACTGTTCACCTTATTCTATTGGGTATTTTCAATAACTGTTGATTTATTCTAACGATATTTCTCAGAAACTGCTGTATTAGTTCTAATGGAGGTTTTTAGAAACTGTCGTTATTATTCTAAATCGGGATTTTATGTACTTCAACAGCCTAACCAGTACTGTAAATTACTTGTTGGTATTTTTAAAGAAGTTGTATCAGTAAAAACCCACTATTAAAAAAGTGAAATGCATTGTTACAGCAGTAAGAGAGAAAAAAAGTGCATAGTTTTAGATAACCAACTTACCTGAACTTACTACAATAAATTATCATTCATCAATGATAAAATAAATGCTATATTTACTAAAAGATACAGAAAAAAAACCAAAAATTATGAGCAGAAATATTTTTTTGCCAATAATTTAAGTTTTGTCTCTTTATAAAAAGCTGCCTTAAAAATTCATTATTGATTCATAGTTTATCAAACTCTCATAGATCAAACAAATTTAGTCAGACGTTTTATAATATTTTATGATACCTAAAGGGTGTGTTTTTAGAGTTATAGAACTTTCAGTTGGCAACACCGATATGTGTGCCATTTTGATAGATGTCACTTAATTTGTGTTCAGTTCGGTTTGCCATTTCATCATGAATAGACAACAAAACGGTGCACTATGCTACACAACGCATGTCACAATTGATTTACTGAAAGAAACGTTCGGTGAACGAATAATTTCGTGCAATGGACCCGTGAATCGGCCTGCAAGATCATGTGATTTAATACGGCTGGACTACTTTTTGTGGGGCTATGTGGAGTCTCTGGTCTGCACCGATAAGCCACAGACGATTTACACCTTGGAAGAGAGCATTCGCCACCTTATTACTGACATACGACCTCTGTTGCTGCAAAAAGTGAGAAAATTGGACTTTCCAATTGGATTTTCTCCGAGCCAGCCGAGGTGGCCATTTGCCGGAAATCATATTTAAATAAAAATGGTCAAGAATCATCTTTCGAATAAAGCAACATTCATGGCAATTAACAACATTTAACTGCGTTTTATTTAAACCAAAAGTTCTGTACCTCTAAAAAAACACCCTTTATAATGTAAGGCAGCAATTTATCTCATCGCAGAAGCATATTTATATTATTTGGTATTATATGAATTGGGTTCTTTAGTTTACAACTGCTTACTGCAGTTTTTGCCATCATAAATAATTAGATTTAGACCAAATATCAAAATGCGAACAAAAGGGAATCTTAACTAATTATAAAGCTGAAATTCTCTCTGTCTGGATATCTGGATCTCTCTGTCTGGATGTCTGGATCTCTGTGACGCGCATAGCGCCTAGACCGTTTGTCCGATTTTCATGAAATTTGGCACAAAGTTAGTTTGTAGCATGAAGGTGTGCACCTAGAAGCGATTTTTCGAAAGTTCGATTTTGTTCTTTTTCTATTCCAATTTTAAGAAAATGTTACCGAGCAAACTATCACAACGTGGACGACTAAATTACGAAATTATCATAACGTGGAAACGTAGCATGGGCAAACAAATAAATATCGCAAATTGGCGAGAAAATCATCATCCAATATTTGTAAATATAGAGGCAAACCAAATGACCTTTTAATTTTCTACAACAGGCAAAGCCGTGCAGGTACCACTAGTTAATAATAAATTATAAAATGTGTTTTTCTCAGTAACATATACAATTTAATATCATAAAATATTTTCTTGTTTTCTATCTTTTATTTAAACATTTTTCTTTTTACCTTCAATAAACAATGCATAAAATGTAAACCATTCGTATTTTGTAATGAATTCGGGAAATGAACTACATTACCATAAGCAAGTAAAAACGTGATTCAAAAGAATATTGGGATTTTTGAGTAAATTATCTAGTTAGTAGCAAAAAAATTTAGAAAAAAACACAAAAAGCTCCCTTTTAATAAACCTTAAAATTGGAGAAAAAAGTAGCAGAGTAAGAATTTTTGTTTTTCTCATCATTTTTGACGCTAAAAATAAATGATCTTCAATACTCACTTTCAATGCTAAACGTGAATATAGCACAAAATAGGGTTGCTCACTAATAATGTCTAAGAACGAAGTTTTTATACCGTTACTGAAGTGTGTCCAATAGAATCAGACCCCAAAAAAAATTACTAAATCCTTCACTTTTTTTCGGATTACAAAAAACACCAGACAGCACAGTTGGGAGGTGTTTAATCATGATTCCAATTACGAAAGTGATAAAAGCTAATTAAGTAAATTTTTTGTCTTACAAAAAAATCGTATGCAATATGCGGTAAGAATTACTTTCTTTTTTAACTTTCTTTACGCTCATTGCAAAGTGAAATGACTTCAGGGACCTTTTTCTTTAACTCAAGTTAGCGTAAGTTTTTCAGAAATATTTTTCCTCTTTCGTAAAACGATACTATTTTACTGTAAGGGCACAACAGAAGCTTTCAAATGCTTAACGATTTCACGTACTGAGGGGAAGATTTTTAGTAGGAGGTTTGAGTCTAGGTGCAGTTAAGTGGTGACAGTTTCTGCGATTCGTTTTCTTTTTTTTTTTCTGCGTACTGTTCTTTATTTTCATGCGTGGCATATAATGTAATAAAGGAGTAAATGAGTTTGTGCGGATGTGCGTATGTACGTATGACTCAAGTACCGTATAACTCAAGAACGGTAAGTCCTAGAAAGTTGAAATTTGGTATGTAGACTCCTAGTTTAGTATAGTTGTGCACCTCCCCTGTTGGTTGCATTCGGGTGTTTCAAAAGGGGTCTTTTGGCCCTTTTTGGGTAGAAATCATAGTTAATTTCGATGTAAACTCAAGTGGTGATATGATTTGGCGGACACTTGGCGATTTATCGCCAGTCTTTTGGTCGCTAAGTTTTGTCACTAAATTGGCAAACAATTTTATGATTTTTTGGTTTCAATTTGGCCACTGTTGTGGATATTTAGAGAATAAACTATTGAATCACATTAAAATTACCAGTAATGGGGAAATGACATTAAATTGGAGTAAAAGAAAGTCATGTGATTCACACATCCACTCGTTTCACTCATTTTTCTGTGTAAACCAAGAGTATCGGAGTCACTCCCATTAGCCCCGTGTCTGAAAAATTTTCTCTTTGTAAAAATGCCATTAAGAAAATCTTGGAAACACTGCACATCTACATTGAAATATTTTGCGTAATTTTTATATTCATTCAAGTTACTTTAACAGATATAATTAAGATTAAAAATTAAAATTCAGTCTTCGTATAATGTCACATTAATGTATAGTTATATTTCTGGGGGTACATCGTCCTCATTGCTTATCCCTATACGAAAAAGTGATTATCTGCTTATAAAATGCTTTAAAATAATCAAGCAATTTATTCCAAATGTATAAATAAAATGAGCTGATGTGTGCCTCACATGACTTCCTTTTACTCCAATTTAATGTCATTTTCCCATTATTGGCAGTTTTAATGTGATTCAATAGTTTACTCTCTGAATATCACCAACAGTGGCCAAATTGAAACCAGATTTTTAAACAAATCGCCAAATTTGTCGCGAAGTTGACGACAAAACTTAGCGACCAAAAGACTGGCGATATATCGCCAAATATCCGCTGAATTGTAACACCATTTGAGTTTACATCGAAATTAATAATGATTTCCCCCCAAAAAGGGGCAAAAGACCCCCTTAGAAGACTCAAATGCAACCAAAAGGGGAGGTGCACAACTAGACCCCACTAGGAGTCTACGCAACAAACTTCAACTCTCTAGGACATACCGTTCTTGAGTTATGCGACATACATACGCACATCCGCACATACGCATATCCGCACATATATACATACATACGTACATACAAACGTCACGAGAAAACTTGTTGTAACTAACTCGGGAATCGTCAAAATGGATATTTCGCGTGTCTATACGTTCTTAGGCACTTATCCACGCGTGGTCGAGTCGAAAAAAACTTAACATTCATTCGGGGATGAGCAAAATGGAAATTAAGGACGATTTTTGAGTGAAAACTTTTTCGCGAATACAATACTTCCTTTTTTGTAAAAGGAAATAAAAAATAGTTGTATGTGGGTGTGGATTTTATTGTCTCTTTATACAAATCCGTAGTTTGTGTCGGATCTTTGCAACATCTGTCACAGCGGCTTTTTAGGACATGGTGCTCACTTTAGTGAGGCCGATCAGCATCTCTTACAAGAAAGCCATGTCACAGCAAACCTAAACATCTTCATGACGCAACAGAAGAAGGCTGAATCAAAATACTTACTAAGCTGTTTAGCACTCTCAACACTTGCCAACACTTGCGCCAATTTCAGAGAAAAGTTTTAATTCTACTCATCTTTTGTTTTTCAATATTATCACTTTGCAGCGGAGTTTGATCTAGAGTCCTCACTTTTATTGTTAAATTGATTTTCAAATACTATTTTTTAAATTTAATAAGACGCTTTTAAAATTAAATGGATGTGTTACAACATGTTCAAAGTTTTGATTAATGTGATCTTGACTTTCAATACGCTCTCTTCATTTGTTTGTGGTGAATTTCAAAATATACTAACCAAACATAGAATATTCTAAGAGCATGTTATGCTTAAGATAATTTTATCATGTTGTTTGGATCAAAATTATGTTAATCGTTCATCTAAAAATAAGTTTAAATAATCTTAGAGAAGGAAAAAAATCTAAAACAAATAATCCATAACATATTCAAAGGACAGAAAAATCGTTTTCTTTTATATATGAGTGTTTGTGTTCTTTAGAAAAGTGGAAATTTTTTAATATTTGTTAATATCTGAGACTCATATTTTTCTTTCTTGAAATTTGTTTACATTATTTGAGAGCATATATTTTACCCCGAAAAGTGTATGTTTATTTCGGGACGAAAAGAAAGATCGCTAACTAGAAAATGAACTTTTGATTTCTCCCTCTATCTGATATGTTTGAGGATTTACAATTCTCAAAAAATTAAGTTTACTATTTAAAGAGGCAGAACTACATTCTAAGCTGAAGCATTGAATGAAGTTCTGCCGTAACTCAAGCTCAAGGGCTTAGTTTTGAAGATACGTCTGCGACATTCAAATGACGAATTGAGTATCACCAATGCAATAAACTAGATCAAAGAATCACAGAACCGTAACCCGCTACTTGAAGCAAATATTTAAATAAAAGTATTTAACTAGCAATTTACCGAAAATTCATAGACGGTTTGTTATCTAATGCTTCAGAAAATTAATTATTGCTTATGAAAGAGAAGAAAGCAAACAAAATACGGGAGTCATATAAGATTCGAGCATTAGTTGTAGCCTGCTATTTATATGGAAATGAGAGCTTATAAAACCGAGTGGAATTTCTGTCAAACATTGGCCTTTATTGATACATTGATATTGAAATACAAGTGCGTTGTAAATATCAGTTACGCTTCTAACCAGGAAACATCACGATCAAGGAAATTCAAAAAAATTCCAAATTGGTGGCATTCGAAAGAGCATTGGAAAACATGTTTATGGCACTGAAACTACGTGCCCTCGTGACCACGTTATCGAAATATGATGTCTTAAAAATTGCCAAAATTTTTAGTAAAGTCGCCAAATTTAGCGAGTTTTGTTCAGAAATGGAAGGTACGGCGTGAATTCAACATCTGCATCTGACAAGACATTTCACTTCCATATTTGGTCACCACCAAAGCGGGTGAGAAATTAGTTAAGTAAAACACACTTGAAATGCACTTAAATTCTGAAATGCATTTGGATAAAGCTCTCTAGTTTCCATTTCACCGGCTTCATAGTTACTTTTTAATTTTACCCACACAAGTAAAGGGTTAATTCGAAACATCGTTTACGCGCTTTGCAGATGACCAGAAATGGAAATGAGAGTCTTGCTAGACGCAGGCGATGAAATCACGTGGTATTTTCCATTTCTTGCCAAGTCTTTAAATTTGGCGAATTTTCGTAAGATTTCGACAGACTTTGACCCCCCATATCTCAAAAACAAAAGGACGAGGGCACACAATATTTGGGTCAAATTTTTTTCTTAAGATACTCTTTCGAATGCGACCATTTTTAACTTTTTTCATGATTACTGAACTCGTGATGTTTCCTGGTAAGATATAAAACGTATGCATATGACTGCAAATGAATATTTCAAACGGAATATTATTCAAAAAGATAACAAATTGCTGTTCTTGAAAGCTAATCCGCTCATCGAAAGTCAGTTGTAAAATGTGACATTCATTAGAATATTATAGTTTTGGGAATTGTTCAGAAAAATAGGGTCACTGAATCCCTTATATCTTTATGTTTGAATGTCTATTTGAGGGATTATACAGCTACACACCTTTTGACAACTAATTTGAAAATAACATTAAATTATGCATTTTGTGTGTATTTTGGTTTTTTTCTCCCAATAAAATGCATTGAGTATATACCCTTCTTCCCCTACCCTCTGGAAAACTTTGAAATTACGGGTCTGCCTTTTGACCTGTTTAACTAATGTTTTGTACAAAAATTAAATTATTCTTTTGGTGAAAATATCGGCAAATCGGAATATGTATCTTATTTGCTTCAATTCCTAGATTTGTTTTTAAAACTGCAGAATAACTGAAATTATTATGTTTTTTTGCTCTGATTCACTTGAAGAAGTGATGAAATTGTGTACAGGATGACATTTGCTGCAAAAATTCTCTACAAACTGAAAAGGCTTAAGACAAAGCTATTTTAGTTCATTTAATGCCTTTTCCGGTAGGGTTATAAGGAACTTGGCTTAAAATGTAGACATTTTTTTTTAAATAAAAGTTCACACGATTACACAATTGCATATTCACATTCACTAAAATAGTGAGTTTTAATGAATAATAGCAGCAACGTTATTATACAAAAAGAAGCTTTGCCACTACACGATAGGTATCAAACGCGTAATAAGGTCAAAATTGTGAAATTAGGATTGATGGTACGAGTTTTGGGATTGTTAGAAACATTTTTTAGGATAAGTATAGCTAATAAATTAAAGGAAATGAGACAAAAAAGGCGGGGCGGGGGGGGGGGGGGCAGTTCAATTTGAGTTCGTACCTTAAAGCCTTGAAGACAAATAATTTTTTCCCCCGAGGTTCCAAAGTTGCTAGTTTTGCTCCAGATATGCAATGGATTTTCTTTGGCATTTATTGTAGAATAAATTTGGTTTTAATCTAATTTGTAACAATTCGTTCGTGAAGTTAAAGAGTTGCTGCTAAAGGGATGCTGCTTTTAATTTAAATGCCAAAATATTTACAACTGCAGTTAAAAGAAAAAAAAACTTAAGTACTATCATAATGCATAATTAATTGTTATTTAAAACATTTATTCCAAATTCAGTTTAATAAATAGTGACTAAACGCTAAACGTACGGAAGAGTCAACGCTAAAAAATTGTTTTCCAAGTATAAGAGGCGAGAAAAGTGGTGGACTAACAATTTCGACCGGTGAAACTGAAAGTTGCGTAGGACATTGATACATTTAAAAACTTAAAAATTAATTTTTCATTTCTTTAAATTAAAATAAAAATAAAAATATAGCAAAACTGTGTCGAATACGGGTCAAAAAGAAGAGAAATAATAATTTGAATTTTGTCATTTTGAATTCAAATTATGTTTTTCGCAACCACGAGTGTGTTTGTGTGTATGTAGCTGTTTGTGTTTGTGTGGGGAGGGTATGTGTGTTTATGTGTAGGGGGTATGTGTATGTGTGTGTAGGCAAGTGTGTTTGTGTCTGTGTGCAAGCATGAGTGTGTAGGTAGTTGTGTGTATGAGTGTGTGCGTGGGGGCGGGGTATGTGTATGTGTGTGTAGACATATGTGTTTGTGTCTGTGTGCAGGCATGAATGTGTGGGTAGTTGTGTGTTTGTGTGTGTATATGTTTGTGTATGCGTGTGGGTGTATGTGTGTGTATGTGTTTGCGTGTGTGTGTGTAGTTGTGTATGTATGCGTGTAAGTGTAGGATATTGACGCAACCTGGAGACGGTTTTCGTTATAGGAGCAGCATCGTGAGGAGCCGGTGGACGGTGGTGCTGCAGAGTGTGCTGGCGGGAAAATAAAATGATAGCACGTCAAAAATAGTCAAATAAAAGCAATAAGCAATCGTGATTGCTCAAAAAAAAATCCAAAGCGAACTCCCTGGCATTTCTGAAATTAGACTAGCAACTTTGGGCTCCTGTTGCAGCCAAACTAGGGCTTATGCAATCAACCCGCTTTACCTGTGCTCATATCTAGCACGAATGGATCTAAATTCAGAATTTATCTTCAGCCACGATCCTCAAGGTCGTGCCGTCGGATGGTAAGTTTGGTAGAGTGCCACCCAACAATGTTCTTGTGCCGTTAGGTGTCATGTGGTTTTGTCCTATCCAATGGGGTTGTTTCTTTCAGTCAAAAGTAGTACTTTTTGTCACTGAAATTGATAGCATAAGAAAAAAAAGAATCAGAAAATACTTTCATTTTCTCAACAGTTATTTTTTAATAATTTTTATAAATGTCTGATTCTTCAAACAAGGCGTGGTCTTTATGACGTCACAAATGATGCACTATGGCGCATCTTTCTACCGCATTTCCACGTTATGATAATCAAGAAGCGAATTACAATTGCGCTCTACGCTTGCTATCAACCACATCGTTTCCAATACACGTGAGTAAAGATGCGAATTAAATATTTTGGACCGTGAATGGCAACGCTGAATGGCATTTAATCATTTGTGATGTCATCGGCAGAAGCGTTAAACGATGAAAGAGCACCGATTTAAGTAATTTTTTTAAAATGTTAAACTTAAAGAAATTATTTTAAAAATGGTCAGATTCTATGCTTTTAAGCATGCTCTTTCAGAAAAAAATACTTTTAAAATTTTGGAAGCGACCCCATTAGCTAACGCAAAATATTCACCCTGAAGTGACTAACAATGAAACTTTTCTCTTGGGCGCTCTACAGAGAACACTTTTATACGAGATAAACTGAGTTTAGCGCAGTACCATGTGCCATCTAATGAACAATGTCCTTGTGTCATTAGATGGTACATGGTTTTCGCCAATTCAAATCGCTAGCAGAAAATAATCACCCTCAAGTGTCGAACATTTATTTTTTATTTATTTTTTATTTTATTTTATTTATTTATTTATTTATTTATTTATTTATTTTGTTTGCTTTACAGTGAAAATTGTTTTGCCAGACAACAAACTAAGTTTGGCGCATCATAGCTCAACATGAAATGCGTGCCATGAAACGCAACTTATCCATTTTTAAACAAACTCGTCTTCCCTTGTTCAATTCTATATCCAATTACAATTGCGCTTATGTTTAGAAGAAGTAGTTATGAGGATATTGAGTTTACACAATAAGTTTCAATTGCGCCTTTCAATAAATCAATAATCTTGCAATCAATATCGATGAATTTCTGGCAGATGTAAGACAAATTTCACGAATCGATAACAGAGTAATTACTTTTCTATTCTTCAAGTGACACCAGTTAATTAAAATTACCCACTGCAGTTTTTGATAGCAATGGTTTACACAATGCATTTTATATTGAATTGCCATCTGAAACTAATTAAAATATCTGGTGGCTTTCTTTCTGATTGGTTCTAATCACATTTGAGATTCGTCAATTTGCAGAAAAACTTTCTCTTTTCAATTATAGTTTTCATTTTACGAAATATCTACTGTTGATTAGTTATTTAAGTAATATCAGATTCCTTTAATGACACATCGTAACTTTTCAAATGACATTTAGAGTTCAAGTTATTTTATTTCCAGGAAAGTTATTTGTAGTTTATTATGATAAGAATTTCAAGTTCATAAGTTCAGTACCAGAAACAGCGTGACGCTTGAGAGAAGGAATAAAAGTTGGAGAGAGTGAAGCCGTCAAATCTTGAAGCAGGGATCTCAAGTCACGTGATGTATTTTAAAATAAAATATTTGAAGAAATCAGGTTTCTCATTCAGTCGTTTGAAGTATAACGTGTCTCCCGTTCGTCGTAGTTGAACCAAATGAATTGGAATCTCTGCCGCAGTGTTTTCTAAGCCAATGATTGGGCTTGCTGCCTCCAGTTACTAATTCCTGCTTTGATTGTGACAACCGTCGCGTCACAAATTCTTGAAGAGGTCTGAGACAGTCATTTCTGAGTTGGAGAGATATTTTTTTTTTCCTGCACGAATCTATTGAATTTCAAGTCGAAACATACTGTCGGAATAGGGAAGAAGTTAGAGATACAAAAATGGGCGTATATCGGTACAGAAGTCATCTGTAGCTGATAGGTCTAAGGCTTGATTAGGTAGCCTCTAATTGCCCCTCAGAATCCCATCTCGCTTTGAAGCTTTTTTTTTTTCCTGCATTTTCACTGGCAATTTTTGAATTTAGCATTTATATTCCTTACTGATGATTTATATAATAGCCATGACTAATCTAATGCTGATTTACCTTGCAAACTATTTTTAAGTTTTTTTATTTGTCGCCTCCGTGGCTTTGTGCGGAAGCTTCGCCTCCAAAGCCGGAGGTCGTGAATTCGATTCCCGCCGGTGCCTTGGGAGTTATTTCCTTTTCATGTGTTGTAAAGCTTTCCTGTGTGTTTCTAGAGGCAACGCACGTTTTGTACGCAGACATCTATGTATGTGAAGCTGTTTAACTTCCGTATAAATAAGTAAGTAAAAAGTTTTTTATTTGCATCACAGATTCCTGAAAAAAAAATCTGTTACCGGGTAAAAAAGTTTTATAAATAAATAGCTGTAGCCACACGGTTCTGCTCGAGCTATAAAGACTTTAAAAACTTATGTTTGTCTTTAGGCACATTTAAATTTTCATTCCCGCTCCGAAATAGAAAAAAGCAAAAAAATCTGTATCGTTAATTAAAACCTGCTCACATGATTTTAACCGACAATCTTCCATGAAATAACAAAAAAAAAAAAAAAATCCTACCATAATGATGTCAACTGCCAGTTAAAATTCCCTCTTTCAAAAGGAAAAGCCTCTGATTTAAGTTTTGTTTAAAATCAATCAAAATTACCGTAGCTAAACGTTTAAAATTGAATAATAAGAGAAAACAATCGAAAAAGTACAGAAATAAAAAATCTCAAGTTCAGATTTATCGTCAAAAAGATTAATAAATAAAACAAAAAAAGATTTATCGTCATCAGATATTAATAAATAAAACAAAACAAAATCAATCAAATCTATCTTTATGCATGAAAAAAAAGCAGACAATAATATTTAATTCGAGTGGATGAATTTCATTCGTCACGCAGCAAAAGATCAGAATCGAGTGAAAATCCCCCTTACCCAAAGAATAAAGAATTTAACTGAAATACTTTATAAAAATCCATGCTTCCCCTGAGGGTAAAAGAATTTAATTGAAATATGTGATATAGTTACAATAAATAATCTTCACCCCCTCCCCGTAAAAGAAGTATTCTCATTAAAATACTTACAACAGTCGAATATCGATATTCTGGTAACCTCATATATATTCAACTAAAACAAACTGATGTGTGCATCACATGCCTTCCTTTTACACCAATTTAATGTCATTTTCTCATTACGACAATTTTAATGTGATTCAATAGTTTATTCTCTAAATATCACCAACAATGGCCAAATTGAAACCAGATTTTTTTAAAAAAAACGTCGAATTTGTCACCAAATTGGCGACAAAACTTAGCGGCCAAAGGACTGGCGATATATCGCCAAGTGTCAGCCAAATTATAACACCACTTTAGTTTACATCGAAATTAACAATAATTTCCCCCAAAAAGGGGCAAAAGACCCCTTTAGAAACACCCGAATGCAACCAAAAGGGGAGGTGCTCAGCTAGTTCCCAGTAGAAGTCTACGTACCAAATTTCAACTTTCTAGAACATACCGTTCTTGAGTTATGCGACGCACATACGCACATACATACGTACGTACATACAGACGTCACGAGAAAACTCGTTGTAGTTAACTCGGGAATCGTCAAAATGGATATTTCGCGTGTCTATACGTTCTTAGGCACTTATCCACGTGTGATCGTATCGAAAAAAAAATCAACATTCATTCGGGGGTGAACAAAATGGAAATTAAGGTCGATTTTTGAGTGAAATTTTTTTCGCGAATACAATACTTCCTTTTTTGTAAAAGGAAGTAAAAAACCACGGGTTTTTTTAACTGTAGTAAGTAACGCATAAAAAAACGCACTTTCTCTGAGGCTCCAATTTCGGTGAATAACAGTTCTACGAAAATGACAATTAGAATTATTTTCAACATTTACAGTGATGTCAAGTGATACATTTTAAACCCTAAGATGCAAATATAAAGGGAGAAATTTAGGGTTAAACCCCTCAAAAATGAAAAGAGTTTCTTATAAACCTCCCACACAGGAGGAGGGACATGATCGCTGATGCCCCTGAACAAGAGGAGTTTTCCCTATGAGCATTAAAAAAATAAAACCAAAGGAACATCAACTGCAAACAAGTGAAAACGATAAGCAAATGGGATTGCTCAGAAAAACGTGGTTTCTTCGACTCCACTTTTAACCCAATGAAATCAAATTTGCATAACATAATGGAAAAATTTTACACTGAAGATGATCGTGTTGTTGAGTAAGGAAAGCAATGCTCCCCCCGACACCTCTTTCTCTCTCTCTCTCTCTCTCTCTCTCTCTTGAAATTTGAAACACTCGTTCTCGTGAATGGGGTGGTTTCCTTCAGTCAAAAATACTACTTTTAGTCATTGAAATGGATAGAAGGAGCAAAAAAAAATAAAAATAAAAATAACATGGACCCAGACAATACTTTCATTTTCCCCAACAGTTTTTTTTTTTTTTTAATTAATTTTTTAACATGTCCGATTTTTCAAGGCGTGGTCTTTATGACGTCACAAATGATGCACTTTTCCGCATCTTTTCTACTACGTTTCCACGTTACGATAATCAAACAGCGAATTCAAATTGCGCTCTACGCTTGCTATCAACCATATCGATGCCAATACACGTGAGTAAAGATGCGAATTAAATATTTTGCACTGTGAATGGCAACACTGAATGGCATTTCATCATTTGTGATGTCATCGGCATTGCACTGCATTGCACCCCGAAGCCCCCCGCGCCTACCGCGTTTGCAGTTTACCAGGTTTAGATGCTCAAAATGACTCGGGCAAATGGGGTCACAGGGACAGTTCAACCCCGACTCGACCCCATAGGAAAAGACGCGCTTTTGCCGAGAGTCTGAAATCGAGAACATAGCTGTGTTTATGCCAGGTGTGATAACAAAGATTTGTTACAATATTTACTTGCTTTTGAGCCAGAGGGATGTTTTACGTTAATAATGCAATATGTTACATGGAGGAGGTACATAATTCAAATTACAAACAGATGCAAGTTTCTTGTATCCATGAAGATGAAAAATTGCACAATTTCACAACGTTCAATCAACAAATTATAAAATGCAGATACAGAACAATTATCCATGGTTACACTGATGTCATCGGCAGAAGCCGTAAACGATGAAAACGCTCCGAATTAAGTAATTTTTTTTAATATTAAACGTAAACAAGTTTATCAAAAAATGGTCAGATCCTATGTTTTTAAGCATGTTCTTTCAGAAAAAAATACTTTTAAAATTTTCGAAACGACCCCATATCCGTAACTTTTGCTAGTTCTCTTTTCTACTAAATTTTTTAGAGTATCAGACTGTTCTCCACGCAAACATCGATTTTAATCATCATGTCGGTTTATCATTGAAGCTTTCACTATCCCTCCTCATTACTGCATGTATTAATTACGTACGTACATAAAAATGTTTCTATTGATCTTAATCCTATTGTTTTTTTTTTTTTTTTTCAAGAATTCGACGCATTAAATGCGCAGAGATGCTGATTAAAAGTAGGCGAGAAAACCGTGATATGCCCGGACTATCCATCTCCGAAGCTTTAGTAATGTAAGACACGTGATGTAGCGTGTTGACGTAAAATATGGAAAAAGATAAACGGCGCTGAATGTGAAATAGTGGAAAATAACACCGATTTGGCAGTATTCCGGCAGGAAATCTCTTTTCGCTTCGTTTTGCGCATAAATCGGATTCTGATCTCGATAGCACGTGAGATGGAAGGAAAAAACTTGCTTTTTCAGCCGCTTCTGTACCGAAAAGAGAGATTGGAATCTTCAGACAATTGTAAATATAGTTTCAAGAGCGCTAAAATATACTGTGAAGGAGGAAGGAAAATCGAAAACATACAGTTATAAGAGAAGTTAGAGGGTGTAAAATACAGGGTTATAGCACAAAAGAACCGGAGTTTTAAGATTAAAAAGTTACATTTTTTTAAACTGTTGTTATGTATATTCAGTAAACTACCGCCCATTAGCCAGGGCTAAAGCAGAAATACATGAAATACACCGTTAGCTCAGTCATTTCCACACGTGGACTGCAGTTTCGTGCACTCATCAGCCTGGCATAGGAAAGTGACTGAGCTGGAGATGGAAAACCTCTTAAGGAAGACAAGAGTGCCAAACAAACTCGTAGCTAATGTAGAGTTATCACAGACCAGACGAGTGACCAAAGCAATGGTTCGGTTCAACTCGAAGATTGGAGGCAACGCATGGTATATTCAGCAAATTACCGGCCCATTATCCAGGGCTAAAGAGTGCTAATAAGCATGAAACTGCAGTCCTCGGCTGAAAATGACTAAGCTGGCGGTGTATTTTATGTATTTCTGCTTTAGCCCTTGCTAATGGGCGGTAATTTATTGAATATACCATGCCTTGCTATCAATCTTCGAGTTGAACCGAACCATTGCTTCAGTCACTCGTCTGGTCTGTGCTAATTCTATATTAGCTACCAGTTTGTTTGGCACTCTTGGCTTCCTTAAGAGGTTTTCCATCTCCAGCTCGGTCACTTTCCTATGCCGGGCTGATGAGTGCACGAAACTGCAATCCTCGACTGGAAATGACTGATCTGGCGGGGTATTTCATGTGTTGTTATGTATGGTCAACCGGAAATCAATCCATAGGAATCTGGAAGCTCATTACTTGACAAAGAAACAAGATTAACATAACATAAGGCCGTGGTAGCCTGATCGGTAAGGCATTGGACTCGGGACCGGAGGGTCTCGGGTACGATCCTCACTGGTTGAAGACCCACCGTCGTCATTAATGGTGACTGGGCGACGTTAAATATGCTCGTGGTCACAATGTCCTCCAAGTGAAACGATACCTCTGGGGATGCCAGACTAGGAAGTTATTCGGCTCCTGGCCTGGTTCTAAATTGTCTCTCGAACTGTCCATAGATGGCACCACCATCTATTGTGTTGTCTTTGTGCTGTCCTGGAAAAACAAAATCCTAGAAACATTGTGGATTAATAGAGGTATAAGCTTCCCTAGTGGAATAGCAGAAACCTCAATATGTGTGTGTAAAAGAAAGAAAGAAAGAACATAACATAGAAAAGACCATCCAAGAAAAGAAAAGCTTTCGGACTCACATTACAGTTTTCACAGTCTAAAATAATTTGTGTATTTAACCAATTCTCTGAGCACTGCAGTGTACCATAGCTCTTGGACTCCGAATTACTATATTGAATTATGTTTACCAAAGGCTACCAAAGCCCCATGATTCATGTGATAGGTACTTCATCCAAAAAATAAGACAATTTTAAAAAAAAGAAAAATTAATTTGAATTTTGACATTTTGAATTCAAATTATGTTTTTCGCAATCACTAGTGTGTGTTTGTGTGTGGGAGTTATGTGTGTTTGTGTGTAGGGGATATGTGTGTGTGTGTAGGCATGTGTGTTTGTGTCTGTGTGCAGGCATGAATGTGTGGGTAGTTGTGTGTATGTGTGTTTGTGTGTATATGTGTGTGCGTGCTAGTGTGTGTGTGTGTATTGTGTACGTATGCGTGTGTGTGTAGGACATGGATGCAACCTGGAGACGGCTTTCGCTATAGGAGCAGCATCGTGAGGAGCCGGTCGACGGTGACGGTGCGGAGGGTGGCGGTGGGAAAATAAAATAATAGGACGTCAAAAACAGTCAAATGAAAGCAATAAGCAATCGTGATTGCTCAAAAAAAATAGACGAGAAAGCAAATTCAATTAAATGTCTGTTTTATTTACACTTGTGTTCTCTTTCGTAATGCTCAAGTATATATGTATGGTATCTCTTAAAAATATTTCCAGGATATAATCTTGATTTTCTTTCTTCCGTTTCACAGAATGAAACTGTCTTCTCTTCTTGATGAAGGTATTTTCTATTTGAACAAACTTTGTGTGTATGGTATGGACATCTATTGGCTACATCTTTTCTTTTGAATCTAAAAAAATGTCGAGTTAGACTCGACAACGATGGTCCTCAGACAAACTACAAATGAGAAATAAATAAATAGCTATGTGCAGTGAAGTAAATAGCAATGAACAACGTTTTAAAGCACAAAATTAGCAGATTACTGCATACACGTGTTTCAGAGTTACTGGGAACTCCTTTCTCAGTACAAAGTAGTGAGCTTTTGGATATAAAGACATCCGGTAAAAGCTTTTACCGGATGTCTTTACATCCAAAAGCTCATACCGGTTGTCTTTACATCCAAAAGCTCACTATTTTTCTTTGGAAAAGGAATTCCTTGGAACTCCGAAACACGTGTATGTAGTAATCTGCTAATCTTGTTGTTAAAACGTTGTTTATTGCTATTTAAACTACTTATGAGTCACACTCGACAAAGGAGCTGCTGAGAAGAGAAAAAATTATGTTGAGTCACACTCGACAAAGGAGCTACTGAGAAAAAAATATGTTGAGTCACACTCGACAAAGGAGCTACTGAGAAAAAATTATGTTGAGTCACACTCGACAAAGGAGCTACTGAGAAAAAATTATGTTGAGTCACACTCGAAAAAGGAGCTGCTGAAATAAATTATAAAAACAATTTTTGGGTTATGTTCGGAAAAGACGTTTCAAATGTTTTAGGCTCTTTCCGTTGAAGTTTTGAACAAAGAAGCTGCAGTGTTTTTTAAAAAAGCGTTCTCCTTTATCTGCATAATTTAGATAAAAAGTTAGCTGGGTCAAAATAACGTTGTTCTGGTGAACGTTAATTAAATTGTATTTCTAAAGAACGAATTAATACGACTGTAACACTTCAAGAAAAGTTTTAAGAAAGTATTAATTTCATGAAAATAGTAAGCCATTTGTCATTTTTATAGATTTATTCATTTACATGTCTGTCTACCTCTTAACCGTTACTACATGTTTCATAAATTCTTCTAAGTTTTGAGTGAATGAAAAAGTCTGAAATTTAAATAGAAACTACAAGTGTAAAGCATCTACACTCATTACAATGCAAAAGTCTAATCATAAATGTAAATCTTGTTAAAACAAATTTAAAAAATCTAATCATGTGTATGCAAAATGTCTAAGAGGGTGGTTCAAAAAAAATTTTTTTCAGCTAGAGTCAGGATACCTCCTTTTTTTTTTTTAGACTTACTAATAGTATTATGCTGTAAAAGTTTTAGCTTCTTACTCAAATTTTAAGAGGGTGCTCAATGACCCCTTAATTTAACATTAGCCGCAGCATAGAAAATGTCATAAATTTAGAAACATTTAATTTCCCCGTCTGTTTTTTGAGCAATCACGATTGCTTATTGCTTTCATTTGACTGTTTTGATGTCCTATGATTTTATTTTCCTCCCGCCTCCCTCTGCAGCACCACCGTCGAACGGATCCTCACGATGCTGCTCCTATAGCGAAAACCGTCTCCAGGTTGCGTCCTACACACACACACACACACACACATGCATACATACACACCTACACACACACACACATATATATATATGTACGTACATACACCTACACACATACACAAACACATACACACACACGCATACATACAGACACCTACACAAACAAACACACACCTACACACAACTACCCACACACTCAATCCTGCACACAAACACACATACCCCCCCCCCCACACACACAACACACACACGCACTCGTGATTGCGAAAAACATAATTTGAATTCAAAATGTCAAAATTCAAATTATTTTTTATTTTTTTTAAATAATTATTTTATTGCAATGTATATGCAGATTGCTAGTGTATATTAATGTAGCATTGTTTTTTCGGTTCAATGTATTTTTAACCCCCTTCCCCATACTTATGAAGTTTGGAGGACGGGAGTTGAGCACCCTTTTTCAGTTGAAATAGGAAGCTAAAATTCTTCCAGTATACTACTATCCACAAGTCTAAAAATATTGAGGGGGTGTCCTGTTATCTAGGAGAAATGTTTTTTTTTACATGTATTTTTGAACCACCCTAATAGTCCAAGAGCCCATGATAGCCAGACATACGTCATAGTATAAAGGCCCAAATTTTTCCTGCGTAAGCGCACTGGAGCAGGTATGAAGGGTTCGCTATTAGTTAAGCTGACTCGCGCTGGCTTTGGCGGGCAAGAGGTAGCAAAGGCGCGAAAAAATGGTGAACAAAAACATCATAGCGTGATATTTTAAAATTTTATTAGGGGTACTATTACGAGTTAAACCTTACAAAGCCAGACACTTAGCACGCTGGCTTTGCGCAGCCAGACACTTCAAAGCAGGGAAAAAATGGTGCACAAAAACATCATAGTATAAAGCGCGATTTTTTTATATATTGTAAGGGGTGCTACTAGGAGTTATGCCTTACAATGCCAGACACTTCGCACGCTGGCCTTGCGCAGCCAGACACTTAAAATAAATGGTGTCTAAAAACATCATAATATGAAGCGTGGTTTTTTTATATTTTGTAAGGGGTGCTACTGGGAGTTACGCCTTACAATGCCAGACTCTTCGCACGCTGGCCTTGCGCAGCCAGACACTTAAAATAAATGGTGTCTAAAAACATCATAATATGAAGCGTGGTTTTTTTATATTTTGTAAGGGGTGCTACTGGGAGTTACGCCTTACAATGCCAGACACTTCGCACGCTGGCCTTGCGCAGCCAGACACTTCAAAGTAAATTGTGTACAAAAACATCATAGTATAAAGCGTGATCTTTTTATATTTTGTAAGGGGTACTACTGGGAGTTACGCCTTAAAATGCCAGACACTTCGCACGCTGGTCTTGCTCATCCAGACACTTCAAAGTTTGGAAAAATGGTGTCCAAAAACATCATAGTATAAAGCGTGATTTTTTTATATTTTGTAAATGGTACTATTAGGAGCTTAATTCATTTAATTAAATAGCGCAAAAAAAAACCCTCCTTGTTTCCCGTAGTGTGCAAGAAGTAGCGTTTGCCAAAAAAAAAAAAACTCAATATTTTAATTAAATTAATTACGCAAATATGAAACGTAAAATGATACAGCGAAACGTCCGGCGGGGGAGGGATGATTCAAAAAAGAAAGCATTAAAAAAGTAAATAAAAAAGCAAGTGCTACCGTTAGCAAAAGCAAAAAAAAAGAAAAAAGGAAAAAAAGAAACGTTGCAGCGAATTAGATTCAATTACTCAATATCGAATCGAAATCTAGGCAGGACGTCACAGCAATGGGAAGGAACCTTTTCGCACTATTATGACGTCACAGCTAGGTTGTGAAAGGAAGAAAGTTTATTCCTCGTGGGCTATTGCTGGAAGATACGATGTGTTTTAAAAAATTGTAAAAAATGAGCAATTGCATATTTTTGGAAAAAAATTCTTAAGAAGGTGAAATGTTTTTACTACTACATATTAAATTTTCTGAAAGAAATCTCGCATCTTTTGTGGGATGGGTTTAGAAAGATTTAAACGCAAAAAAAAAGCGAAAAATATAGGTTTTTTTTCGAAGTTTCATTAAAAAATTGAAAAAAAAAAAAAAGCTATCGCGTATATTTGAAAACTTTCTTCTTCTGAAACACTGATTTAAACTTTTTGAATTAACTATTTACAGCACATTTACAAATAACTCAGCACGAACAAAAAGGAAACTGTCTAAAGATCACAACAGAAAGGAATAATAATTTACAGATACTTTACATAAAAATATTTACACACTCAAATGTTTTATCAATTAATTGCCTGCAGTTTTACAATAACTATCATAGCGATCGGGTGGCAGACACTTCTTTGTTACTTTTCATTTTTCGGCAAATGATGAATAGCGCCATAGAAAAACTGTCTCAAGTGCCGCTATATATCAATAGAAAAATGACATATGATGCCACAAAAAAAAGGAATTCAAAAATTTTATTTATGGTTTCGTTCTGGTTTTTTTTTCAAGCAGTCATTTTCACTACTCAAATTTAATGAACCTTGTAATGATTGCAAAGTATTGTCGCAGATTAAGGGAAAGGGTCGCGACCGTCGTGACCCCCCCCCCCCCCCGCTCCTTGTATCCACTTCCCTTCATTGTTTTGCCCAAAAAAATTGAATCCGAAATTTTTTATCTCGATCAATTTTTTTATTTTTTCAAACAAACATTCAAAAACTTTCATGGGTTGGGGGGGGGGATCATGACCCCCATGACCACCCCCCCTTGTATCCGCCACTGATGAGAAGGTTGACCAGTAATACGATTTTTCATGTCTGAGTCGCTCCTCATAAATGTGATAAAGAGTCTATGTAAGTCTAAATAAAAGTGCGACAAATTGAGGAACGACCCTGTACGGCAGAAGCCGTACCTATACAACTAAAAAAGATACTCAGTAATTGCACTCTTCCCGCAAGTTAGAACAGGATTAAATATGTAATGTATTAGTGCCAAGAAATAAAAGGTGTTTTTATCACATTTCATAAAAATACATAAAGTTGCTCACTTTTTTCCCAACTTTGAAGTGTCTGGCTGCGCAAGGCCAGCGAGCGAAGTGTCTGACATTGTAAGGCGTAACTCCTAGTAGCACCCTTTACAAAATACAAAAAAATCACGCTTTATACTATGTTGTTTTTGGACACGATTTTTCCCAACTTTGAAGTGTCTGGGTGCGCAAGGCCAGCGTGCGAAGTGTCTGGCATTGTAAGGCATAACTCCTAGTAGAACCCCTTACAAAATATAAAAAAATCACGCTTTATACTATGATGTTTTTGGACACGATTTTTCCCAACTTTGAAGGGTCTGGCTGCGCAAGGCCAGCGTGCGAAGTGTCTGGCATTGTAAGGCGTAACTCCTAGTAGCACCCCTTACAATATATTAAAAAATCGCGCTTTATACTATGATGTTTTTGTGCACCATTTTTTCCCTGCTTTGAAGTGTCTGGCTGCGCAAGGCCAGCGTGCGAAGTGTCTGGCATTGTAAGGCATAACTCCTAATAGCACCCCTTACAAAATATTAAAAAAATCACGCTTTATACTATGATGTTTTTGGACACGATTTTTCCCAACTTTGAAGTGTCTGGGTGCGCAAGGCCAGCGTGCGAAGTGTCTGGCATTGTAAGGCATAACTCCTAGTAGAACCCCTTACAAAATATAAAAAAATCACGCTTTATACTATGATGTTTTTGGACACGATTTTTCCCAACTTTGAAGGGTCTGGCTGCGCAAGGCCAGCGTGCGAAGTGTCTGGCATTGTAAGGCGTAACTCCTAGTAGCACCCCTTACAATATATTAAAAAATCGCGCTTTATACTATGATGTTTTTGTGCACCATTTTTTCCCTGCTTTGAAGTGTCTGGCTGCGCAAGGCCAGCGTGCGAAGTGTCTGGCATTGTAAGGCATAACTCCTAATAGCACCCCTTACAAAATATTAAAAAAATCACGCTTTATACTATGATGTTTTTGGACACGAGTTTTCCCAACTTTGAAGTGTCTGGCTGCGCAAGGCCAGCGTGCGAAGTGTCTGGCATTGTAAGGCGTTACTCCTAGTAGCACACCTTACAAAATATAAAAAAATCACGCTTTATACTATGATGTTTTTGGACACGATTTTTCCCAACTTTGAAGTGTCTGGCTGCGCAAGGCCAGCGTGCGAAGTGTCTGGCATTGTAAGGCGTAACTCCTAGTAGCACCCCTTACAATATATAAAAAAATCGCGCTTTATACTATGATGTTTTTGTGCACCATTTTTTCCCTGCTTTGAAGTGTCTGGCTGCGCAAAGCCAGCGTGCTAAGTGTCTGGCTTTGTAAGGTTTAACTCGTAAAAGTACCCCTAATAAAATATTAAAAAATCACGCGTTATACTATGATGTTTTTGTTCACCATTTTTTCGCGCCTTTGCTACCTCTTGCCCGCCAAAGCCAGCGCGAGTCAGCTTAACTAATAGCGAACCCTTCATACCTGCTCCAGTGCGCTTACGCAGTAAAATTTTGGGCCTTTATACTATGACGTATGTCTGGCACCCATGGGCTCTTACTCTATAATGTATATTCGCAAATTAACAAAATTATGAAATAATTTTCAAAACACTGTCAATTTGTTTTGGAAAATTAAATATTTTTAGTTTATATTTCAACTTAAATGGTGATTGTACGTTAAGTTGTTAAAAATTTGTGAAGTACATATCTAACGAAAATAGAAACGTTTTTTTATTAATTTTATTTTGATATACTACAAATATACTTAAGAATACGCTTTTAATAATACAACCATTTATCTCCTATAATAAAATTCCATGAGTTAACGTACAAAATAATAACTTATGAGTCTTTTTGAAACGCTTAGTTTATCTCCATTGCAAGCAATTTCTGCAGTAAAGGTAAGTAATATTTAAAAATAATAATAATAACCCGCTTAGCTGAACAAAGAAAACTTTTTTTTAGTTACCGTTAATTAAATAATTGCAGTTATTGCAAATATGTATGCACATATTAGAGAATCACAACATTAAGTAGAAAAATTTAAAATAAATTTATTTAATGAGTTACTAATTTTAAAAAAATTGTATTAACATCAAGTGTGATCCACTCACTACAACTTTAAAGAAATGCATTTGAACTTGAGTGGATGAATAAAAAGTATTTTATTAAAGGTTGAAAAATTGTACAAGATATAGAAATTTTTATAAGGAGCGTGAATAGTAGGAATTGAAAAACAAAAACCTGAAAGACTTGATATCACAAAGATTTTCTCAGCACTTTCCTCTAAATTAAGAATGAAGTACGTTTCTGATTCATTTTTACTTGGATTGCAGTAGCGCAAAAATCCGGAGGTAAATATTTCACCATTTCCCGTGAAACTTCAGCATCGATTTCCAATGCATCTGGTCGTTCCAACAATAAAATATCATCTGGAATTGAAGGTTTCAAAACTATTTCCTTGAATCCAATAAAAGACTGGCTTAGTGTTGCAATCCAAACCGATTTGGAATTTCGGTGACTCCGTTGTAAAGTGCAAAGAGGACAATTTCTCCTTAACGATCGCGATGGTAACTCCAGAACTGGAGGTTCTTTCTGGGAGTAAGTTATCGTAAAATTTGCAGAGTGACGAGGGTTAAGAACTTTCAAAACAATTTTTAGGGAGACGGTAGAAAATCTTTAGCGCTTCCAGAGTTCTATTTCCAGCTAGTGGCAGTTTTTTTCTTACCTATTAAATTCAAAGTTCACTAAAATTCAGAAAATTATTTTGCCTCTAAACAATCATGTTCGGCTTTTTGTGTAATCTCATTCGTTTTACGTCGTTTTTACTTCCTTTTACAAAAAAGGAAGTATTGTATTCGCAAAAAACTTTTCACCCAAAAAGCGGTTTTAATTTCCATTTTTTTCACCCTCGAATGGATGTTGAGTTTTTTTTTTTTTTTTTCGAACCGATCACACGTGGATATATGCCTAGGAACGTACAGACACCCGAAATATCCATTTTGACGACCCCCGAGTGAATTACGACGAATTTTCTCGGGACGTCCGTATGTACGTATGTATGTGCGTATGTGTGTGTGTATGTATCTCGCATGACTCAAAAACGGTATGCCCTAGAAAGTTGAAATTTGGTACGTAGACTCCTAGTGGGGTCTAGTCGTGCACCTTACCTTTTGGTTGCATTTGAATGTTCCTAAGTGGGTCTTTTGCCCCTGTTTGGGGGGAAATCATTGTTAATTTCGATGTAAACACAAGTTGTGTTATAATTTGTCGGACACTTAGCGATATATCACCAGTCTTTTGGTCGCCAAGATTTGTCGCCAACTTGGCGTCAAATTTGGCGATCTTTTTTTTTAATTTGGTTTAAATTTGTCCACTGTTGGTGATATTTAGAGAGTAAGCAACTGAATCACATTAAAATTGCCAATAATGGGGAAATGATATTAAATTGGAGTAAAAGGAAGTCATGTGATGCACACATTAGCTCGTATAACATGTTTTACGAGTTTTACAGTGTTATTTAATCTTGTATATGACTTTAAAAGACCTTTATGAGTTTCTGTCATTGCGTTTAACAAAGTTTATTACGAAAGACATTTTGCAAGCATTTATTGCTGTTACGTAACAAGTTAAGTACAGCATAACTTTGATTTAACGAGAGCCGATTCAACGATTTCTTCAATTTAATGATGCATTTCACTGGTCCGGATTTGACTGTATTAAATGTCTATGCTCCTCGATTCAACGATATCCTTGATTTAACGATAACTTTTTCTAGTCCCCGGACAATCGTTAATTTGAGGTTATAATGTACGGTGAGTGTTTCAATATTTCGCATTTCTAGACGCATAGTTTTTTATGTGATTTCGTTATCACCTTTTGTAAGGCAGTTAAGTGCGCATCTCTATAGACTTTCGCGTGATTTTACTATCAGATTTGCAGCATAGGGTAAATGTACTTATGTAGTTCATATGCGAACTAAAATGTAATTACCATCCACTGTCTCTAATAAGTTTTTGTCTTTAATGGTCTGCTTAGATAGGCTTGCCAGATTTCTGAAATGGCAAAATGGCAAACTGGGAACTGGAACCCCCCCCCCCCCCCCGTCGCGAGTATTCGAAAGGAAACCAGGGATTCAATACTGGACCCAAGTAAAATTTTCTGAAGACAGTGTGAAATTTTCAGAAACTATGAGAAACTCGAACCACCCCCCCCCCCTTTTAAAAAATTTTGCAACATGCAAACAAAATTAATGAAAAGAAACATTTTAAAAGTTATCTTTTTTAAAAAAAAATTTCAGCTTTAAAATGTGTTATCAGCCCAAAATATTTGGAAATTTCGGATCACAAACACCCCTTAAGGGAGGAAACACACCTCTGGCTGGTTCTTAGCGTATTTTATAGGATAGTTCATTCTCAATGCTATGAATAAATACTAATTATGAGCCTAAACCAGGGGTAATAATAAATGACAAAAGCAGATAAATTTAAGCATTTTGTGTTTCACATGTTAATATTTATTAGTTACTTTAGTAAGAAGAAATACTTTGAATGAGGAGTAAAAACTTGAACAATATTTACATGTATTTTTCATTCGCAAGGACTTTTTTTGGAAAGTATTTTTTTGGTTTTAGTCGTCACAAGCTGATTCGATACTAATTTTATAAATCTATGTTTCAAATGACAAAGTAATTATCCAAAATAATCCTTCAGAGTTAATACTTTTTAGACTTTTTTAGCCTACTTTCCCAGTAAAAATCAGAGAAAGAAGAAAAAAGCATGAAAGAAGGCTTAATACATCTTAAAAATATCCCGAAAAACAAAAAAAAAAGTCAAAAATAAATAAAATAGTTAGATAAATATTGAAAAATTAAAAATTTGAAAGTAGGGTATTGAGATGGGGGAAAATGTCTGTCGGTCTGTCTGTCTGTCGGTCTGTCTGTCGGTCTGTCTGTCTGTCGGTCTGTCTGTCTGTCGGTCTGTCTGTCTGTCCCCCCCCCCCCTAATAACTTTTGAATGAATAGTCCGATTCGAACAATTTTTTTTTTGTTAGAAAGATCTCGGTGAGGACATCTCATTCCCATAATTCATTTTTTGATTTGAACAATTTTTCGTTCAATTTTGAACAGTTCAAAAAAAACTTAACATTAGCGCCTACGGGGAAATTCAAATCAAAAATAAATCTTGAACTTAGAAGCGAAGTGGCTTCAAACAAACTTTGTAGGGAAAAACTTTTGATAAAAAACATGTATCGAAAATATCTTTTTGATTTGAACAAGTTTTCGTTCAATTTTGAACAGTTCAAATCTCTTAACATTAGCGCCTAAGGGGAAACTGAAAGTCAATATAGATTCCGAACTTAAAGGCGGATTTACTTCAAACAAACTTTGTTGGAAATACCTCTTGACGACCTACTCCCGACTCCGACTCCGAGAATTTAGGGGCACCTGACACCGACTCTGACTCCTGTTCCCGACAATTAATTGGACTCTGACTCCCCGACTTCGACTCTGACTTCGTAGCTTTGGCAAACATTTATACACGGAGGACAAATGACTGACTCCGATTCTTGGATATTCGACTCCGAATCTTTTATCCCAAAATAAGATTGACTCCGACTCCGACTCCGCTGCTGTGGTTTTAGCTGTGAAATAATTATTGTTGATATGATTTGTTTTTATTTTCACGCTAAAGTTTTAATTTAGGTATTTAGTTTTCGGTGAATAAACTCGAAAAATATACGCAGACGATTTTTTTTTTTTTTTTGACAATGAAAATGATTTCTTTAAGTTGACAGTTTATTGTTTTTTTGTTTTTTTTGGTAAGTGCATTAATTCATTTAAAAAATTATTTTTGGCAACAGGGGAAAAAGAAACGATTTTTGTTATATGATGTATTTATTTTAATAAACCTATTATTATTATTTTTTCGTTTTGAAAGCTGTTAAAAAAAATTTTTAATGGAAAGAAGTGTATTAGCTGCTTTGTTTAAAAGGTGCTGCTATTTTATTTGTCCGTTTTTTTGAAGAAAAGTAAGGAATATTTTATTCCTAGAAATCAGCATAAAATATTAAAAAATATATGTTTGAAAAAATTTGCGATTTCAGCTATTTTTGAGAATATTGATCAGGTACTAGAAAGTAGTATGGGTATACGGGAAAGTAGGCTCGTCTAGTTCTAGACGGAACTTCTTGTTGGTCATCTAATCAAATTTACCTTTTTCCGGGACTTGAAGTAAACCGACTGGGACACCGGGGTTTTCCCTGAAAAGCGGGACTGTCCCGATGAAACAGGGACGTCTGGCAAGTCTATGCTTAGACAACAAAAAAAAAACTAAAATGTATCTCAAAAACAGATTTTTACAATGTTTCAACAATCCTAATTTGAAACTAAGTTTCATTTTTGCTTTTTTGCTTGCATTAATATGTTTCTTGCATAGTTAAAACTTGTCCCAAAAAGTTTGTGTCATTACCATCAGACTGTTTTTACAGGCTTTCATGATCACGAGATGTAACTGGCAACTGAAATAACTTTTAATTTTAAAAGCAATCGCCTTAATATTGTTAGTAAAATACGAATTTTGTGTTTAAAAATATATAAGCTTCCTGATTAGATGTATTTAACATCAAAGTAAGTAGACAAAAAACTACGTTAGCTTAAAACAAGTCAAACTTTGTTCAAAATATGTAAAATTTTAACGAAGGTAGCCATAATTTATCTTGTCAGGATAAATACGTTGAAATTCAGCATCGATCTTGCCTTTCGATTAAAAAAAAAAAAAAAGAAGGCCAAAATGCTCCCCTCGTGAAACGTTGGAAAATTGAAAAGTTTAAAGTGCAAAATAATACTTTTCTAGAGAATGGGGTCGTTTCCAATATTTTAAAAGCATTCTTTTCTGAAAAAACATGCTTAAAAACATAGGATCTAACCATTTTTTAAATAATTTGTTCAAGTTGAATATTTAAAAAAAAAATTACGTAAATCGGTGATCTTTCATTGTTTACATTTCTTGCCGATGACATCACAAATGCTGCAATGCCATTCTGTGTTGCCATTCTCAGAGCAAAATATTTAATTCGCATCTTTACTAACGTGTATTGGCAACGATATAGTTGATAGCAAGCGTAGAGCGCAATTTTAATTCGCTTCTTGATTATCATAACGTGGAAACGTGGTACAAAGATGCGCCAAAGAGCATCATTTGTGATGTCATCAAGACCACGCCTTGTTTGAAAAATCGGACATTTTAAAAAATAACTGTTGGGAAAATGAAAGTATTTTCTGGGTCCATGTTTTTTTTTTTTTTAAATCAATTTCAGTGACTGACAGTACTACTTTTGACTGAAAGAAGCAACCCATTGCCAAACATTGACATTGGTGATTTTCCATTTTGAAATGATTCACCACACATTTAATGGCAACAAACAATATAGCTTAATTAGTAACATTGCACTGCAGTGCCATTAAGCAGCTCAGAGTATGCTGACAAAGTTCAAAATTATTTTTCAAACAAAATAAGAATTGCATTTTCTTAAACGTCATGAAACAAAATTTGAAATTCAAACGTGTTGCCCCCGCAGGAAACCTCGGTCATCATTTATATTCAACAATGTTTAAATGCTATTTAGAATCTCGAAAAAGCAATTTTTCTTTCACGAATATGCTCAGGGTTGAAATCTTGGAAAACGCATTTGCAAAAAGATTGATAGTGTCATTTCCATCTAGAAGTCGCAATCATTTTCAAAACTTTTCTGATAGGGAAAATGTTGGTAAGCTATAAGGTTAAAGCATAATTTATCTCTAAAATACTTAAATAAAATTCAGGCACTTAAATGTGCTTTTGCAGAAACCTCTTTTGCTCCACAGGATTCAAATTATGTTTTTCGCAATCACGAGTGTGTGTGTGTGTGTGTGTAGGCATGTGTGTTTATGTGTGTGGGGGGTATGTGTGTTTGTGTGTAGGGGTATGTGTATGTGTGTGTAGGCATGTGTGTTTGTGTCTGTGTGCAGGTATGAGTGTGTGGGTAGTTGTGTGTATGAGTGTTTGTGTGTGGTGGGGAATGTGTATGTGCGTGTAGGCATATGTGTTTGTGTCTGTGTGCAGGTATGAGTGTGATGAATGTGTGGGTAGTTGTGTGTAGGCATGAAAGTGATGAGTGTGTGGGTAATTGTGTGCACGTGTTTGTGTATGTGTCGGTGTCTGTATGTATGTGTAGGTGTCTGTATGTATGCGTGTGTGTGTATGTATGTGTTTGAGTGTGTGTATGTGGTGGTGTGTGTGTATCTATTTGTGTCAGTGTGAAGGTGTATGTATTTGTGCGTACGTGTTTGTGTATGTCTAGATGTCTGTATGTATGTGTAGGTGTCTGTATGTATGCGTGTGTGTGTATGTATGTGTTTGAGTGTGTGTATGTGGTGGTGTGCGTGTATCTATTTGTGCATGTGTGTAGGTGTATGTATTTGTGTGTTCGTACGTGTGTGTGTGTGTGTGTAGTTGTGTATGTATGCACGTGTGTGTAGCATATGGATGCAACCTGGAGACGGTTTTCGCTATAGGAGCAGCATCGTGAGGAGCCGGTCGACGGTGATGCTGCAGAGGGTGCTGGCGGGAAAATAAAATGATAACACATCAAAACAGTCAAGTGAGAACAATAAGCAATCGTGATTGCTCAAAAGAAAAATAATAAATAAAACGAGGACAGGTGAGGTTTTTTTTTTTTTAAGGCAAATCTGTACTAGGTATTGAAGGACTGTTACAATAGTCAACTGAGACAGTGAGAACCAAAGGGGTGTAAATGGCAAAATAAAAAATTTGGAGATAACCAGTACACATGGTAGGTGAACCTCTCCTCTGTCTTGGGGCAAGAGATGGTACTAGAAGCCCTGGTAGTTGATGCTCTACAGCATGATTTAGAAAACAATTTCAATGAAAGCCTACCTAGGATGCAATCTTTAAACGCGTTTTACTCAAAACTTGAAAATGTCTACTTACATCCCCATTGCACCCCTTCAGCTGTAATATCTCTTCGGATGAAATCAGGTGAA